>NC_090253.1:1008029-1010529 GCF_037325665.1 Littorina saxatilis
CAACCCCCTGTTAACACCTCGTCGTGCGGTATCCAGTACAGTACAACCCCCTGTTAACACCGCGAAATCTCTGAGAAAATCCGGTCTTAAAATGGGGGGTTCCGGTTTATTTAGCGAGGTTATGAACATTAAGGCCTTGAAATGGAGTGAGTCTTAAATTTGGGAGTCTGAACATGGGGAGTCTGAACATGGGCAGTCTGAACATGGGCAGTCTGAACATGGGGATTCAACTGTACATTGAAACCCTTCTTTAAGATCTTCAAAACTCAGAAGAAAAAAAATCAGTTCTTAAAACGGAGGGGTCCTCAAATGGGGATACATCTAACCGAGGTTACGAACAGAATATCTAAGAAACCAAGATGTGAAGGGAGGGAGTCTTACATTCAGTGGTCTTAACAGGGAGGGAGTCTTACATTCAGTGGTCTTAACAGGGAGGGAGTCTTACATTCAGTGGTCTTAACAGGGAGGGAGTCTTACATTCAGTGGTCTTAACAGGGAGGGAGTCTTACATTCAGTGGTCTTAACAGGGAGGGAGTCTTACATTCAGTGGTCTTAACAGGGAGGGAGTCTTACATTCAGTGGTCTTAACAGGGAGGGAGTCTTACATTCAGTGGTCTTAACAGGGAGGGAGTCTTACATTCAGTGGTCTTAACAGGGAGGGAGTCTTACATTCAGTGGTCTTAACAGGGAGGGAGTCTTACATTCAGTGGTCTTAACAGGGAGGGAGTCTTACATTCAGTGGTCTTAACAGGGAGGGAGTCTTACATTCAGTGGTCTTAACAGGGAGGGAGTCTTACATTCAGTGGTCTTAACAGGGAGGGAGTCTTACATTCAGTGGTCTTAACAGGGAGGGAGTCTTACATTCAGTGGTCTTAACAGGGAGGGAGTCTTACATTCAGTGGTCTTAACAGGGAGGGAGTCTTACATTCAGTGGTCTTAACAGGGAGGGAGTCTTACATTCAGTGGTCTTAACAGGGAGGGAGTCTTACATTCAGTGGTCTTAACAGGGAGGGAGTCTTACATTCAGTGGTCTTAACAGGGAGGGAGTCTTACATTCAGTGGTCTTAACAGGGAGGGAGTCTTACATTCAGTGGTCTTAACAGGGAGGGAGTCTTACATTCAGTGGTCTTAACAGGGAGGGAGTCTTACATTCAGTGGTCTTAACAGGGAGGGAGTCTTACATTCAGTGGTCTTAACAGGGAGGGAGTCTTACATTCAGTGGTCTTAACAGGGAGGGAGTCTTACATTCAGTGGTCTTAACAGGGAGGGAGTCTTACATTCAGTGGTCTTAACAGGGAGGGAGTCTTACATTCAGTGGTCTTAACAGGGAGGGAGTCTTACATTCAGTGGTCTTAACAGGGAGGGAGTCTTACATTCAGTGGTCTTAACAGGGAGGGAGTCTTACATTCAGTGGTCTTAACAGGGAGGGAGTCTTACATTCAGTGGTCTTAACAGGGAGGGAGTCTTACATTCAGTGGTCTTAACAGGGAGGGAGTCTTACATTCAGTGGTCTTAACAGGGGGATTTCACTGTATACACCATTGGTCCACACTCTCACTGTCGTTGTCCACAGCCTCTGAGCAGTGTTACCTGCAGTCCTACTGACGGTGTCAGCAGAGTATGTGACAAGAGAGACTGGGGGGAGGGGGGGGAGGGGGGAGGAGTTGACTAATGTGGTTTTCATTGCACCCTTATCTCACAACCCCTCATCATGCTGCTCTCTGTAGCGAACCATTAGAGTGATAACGACGGTATGTGCCTGTGTGTGGTTGCTACTATGTACTACAAGTTGAGTGTGTGTGTCTGTGTTCAAGTTTGTGGAAGTTCCACATGTTTCGTGAGGGGCTCTGGTCAGTTTTGGCCACTGATAATTTATGTAGGTATTTCTGTGGTGAGGACGATCAATTGTAGTTGCTCACAGGTATTTAGGTCTTTCTGAGGCGATGAAGATCAGTTTTATTTGCTCAAAGATATGTTGGTGACTGTTAGTGTTTCTGCAGTGAGGAAGATCAGTTTTAATTGATGACAGATACGAGAAACAAAGGGAAGTAAGCTTGTTGCATAACAGAGTAAGTGAGGGTAATGCACAACTAATCCCCTGGCACCTGGAACAGTCGTTGAAGAACAACAGACATGGGAATGAACAAGCGACTTTCACAAATATGGTGAAGACTGTCACGTCAGTATGTTTGAGGTAAGGTGAAGAATAGCAGTGTTGAACACCACCCAACGCTGGTTTGGACTTTAAGATTGCAGGTGTCTGTCCGTGTATTTCTGGGATGAGACATGTCAGTTCTGTGGAGTAACGGTACACACACGTTGATGTCACGTTTTGAATTTGAGTGAGACATTGATTGAACTGCTTTTATGAACTGAGACTCGATTAAGTAACAGCCGATTTGACAGTCCGAAGGCTCGATTCTAAGGCAAGGACTATAAGTATGTAACAAACAAACACATCCTTTTATTATTCCCTTCTGATTTTGTTTTTGATTTTTCA
>NC_090253.1:1013029-1028029 GCF_037325665.1 Littorina saxatilis
GTCGTCTGTTGGGGTGAGGTGTGTGTGTGTGACTGTAGCAGTGTTTGCTCCACTCACTGTGTGCTGTGACCAAACTTCCGTCGTCTGTTGGGGTGAGGTGTGTGTGTGAGTGTGACTGTAGCAGTGTTTGCTCCACTCACTGTGTGCTGTGGCCAAACTTCCGTCGTCTGTTGGGGTGAGGTGTGTGTGTGAGTGTGACTGTAGCAGTGTTTGCTCCACTCACTGTGTGCTGTGGCCAAACTTCCGTCGTCTGTTGGGGTGAGGTGTGTGTGTGAGTGTGACTGTAGCAGTGTTTGCTCCACTCACTGTGTGCTGTGGCCAAACTTCCGTCGTCTGTTGGGGTGAGGTGTGTGTGTGTGTGTGACTGTAACAGTGTTTGCTCCACTCACTGTGTGCTGTGGCCAAACTTCCGTCGTCTGTTGGGGTGAGGTGTGTGTGTGAGTGTGACTGTAGCAGTGTTTGCTCCACTCACTGTGTGCTGTGGCCAAACTTCCGTCGTCTGTTGGGGTGAGGTGTGTGTGTGAGTGTGACTGTAGCAGTGTTTGCTCCACTCACTGTGTGCTGTGGCCAAACTTCCGTCGTCTGTTGGGGTGAGGTGTGTGTGTGAGTGTGACTGTAGCAGTGTTTGCTCCACTCACTGTGTGCTGTGGCCAAACTTCCGTCGTCTGTTGGGGTGAGGTGTGTGTGTGTGACTGTAGCAGTGTTTGCTCCACTCACTGTGTGCTGTGGCCAAACTTCCGTCGTCTGTTGGGGTGAGGTGTGTGTGTGTGACTGTAGCAGTGTTTGCTCCACTCACTGTGTGCTGTGGCCAAACTTCCGTCGTCTGTTGGGGTGAGGTGTGTGTGTGTGACTGTAGCAGTGTTTGCTCCACTCACTGTGTGCTGTGGCCAAACTTCCGTCGTCTGTTGGGGTGAGGTGTGTGTGTGTGTGAGTGTGACTGTAGCAGTGTTTGCTCCACTCACTGTGTGCTGTGGCCAAACTTCCGTCGTCTGTTGGGGTGAGGTGTGTGTGTGTGTGTGACTGTAGCAGTGTTTGCTCCACTCACTGTGTGCTGTGGCCAAACTTCCGTCGTCTGTTGGGGTGAGGTGTGTGTGTGTGAGTGTGACTGTAGCAGTGTTTGCTCCACTCACTGTGTGCTGTGGCCAAACTTCCGTCGTCTGTTGGGGTGAGGTGTGTGAGTGTGACTGTAACAGTGTTTGCTCCACTCACTGTGTGCTGTGGCCAAACTTCCGTCGTCTGTTGGGGTGAGGTGTGTGTGTGTGTGTGACTGTAGCAGTGTTTGCTCCACTCACTGTGTGCTGTGGCCAAACTTCCGTCGTCTGTTGGGGTGAGGTGTGTGTGTGTGTGACTGTAGCAGTGTTTGCTCCACTCACTGTGTGCTGTGGCCAAACTTCCGTCGTCTGTTGGGGTGAGGTGTGTGTGTGTGTGTGACTGTAGCAGTGTTTGCTCCACTCACTGTGTGCTGTGGCCAAACTTCCGTCGTCTGTTGGGGTGAGGTGTGTGTGTGTGTGTGACTGTAGCAGTGTTTGCTCCACTCACTGTGTGCTGTGGCCAAACTTCCGTCGTCTGTTGGGGTGAGGTGTGTGTGTGTGTGACTGTAGCAGTGTTTGCTCCACTCACTGTGTGCTGTGGCCAAACTTCCGTCGTCTGTTGGGGTGAGGTGTGTGTGTGTGTGTGACTGTAGCAGTGTTTGCTCCACTCACTGTGTGCTGTGGCCAAACTTCCGTCGTCTGTTGGGGTGAGGTGTGTGTGTGTGTGACTGTAGCAGTGTTTGCTCCACTCACTGTGTGCTGTGGCCAAACTTCCGTCGTCTGTTGGGGTGAGGTGTGTGTGTGAGTGTGACTGTAGCAGTGTTTGCTCCACTCACTGTGTGCTGTGACCAAACTTCCGTCGTCTGTTGGGGTGAGGTGTGTGTGTGAGTGTGACTGTAGCAGTGTTTGCTCCACTCACTGTGTGCTGTGACCAAACTTCCGTCGTCTGTTGGGGTGAGGTGTGTGTGTGTGACTGTAGCAGTGTTTGCTCCACTCACTGTCTGCTGTGACCAAACTTCCGTCGTCTGTTGGGGTGAGGTGTGTGTGTGTGTGTGTGTGACTGTAGCAGTGTTTGCTCCACTCACTGTGTGCTGTGGCCAAACTTCCGTCGTCTGTTGGGGTGAGGTGTGTGTGTGTGTGTGTGTGACTGTAGCAGTGTTTGCTCCACTCACTGTGTGCTGTGGCCAAACTTCCGTCGTCTGTTGGGGTGAGGTGTGTGTGTGAGTGTGACTGTAGCAGTGTTTGCTCCACTCACTGTGTGCTGTGGCCAAACTTCCGTCGTCTGTTGGGGTGAGGTGTGTGTGTGTGTGACTGTAGCAGTGTTTGCTCCACTCACTGTGTGCTGTGGCCAAACTTCCGTCGTCTGTTGGGGTGAGGTGTGTGAGTGTGACTGTAGCAGTGTTTGCTCCACTCACTGTGTGCTGTGGCCAAACTTCCGTCGTCTGTTGGGGTGAGGTGTGTGAGTGTGAGTGTGACTGTAGCAGTGTTTGCTCCACTCACTGTGTGCTGTGGCCAAACTTCCGTCGTCTGTTGGGGTGAGGTGTGTGAGTGTGAGTGTGACTGTAGCAGTGTTTGCTCCACTCACTGTGTGCTGTGGCCAAACTTCCGTCGTCTGTTGGGGTGAGGTGTGTGTGTGTGTGTGTGTGACTGTAGCAGTGTTTGCTCCACTCACTGTGTGCTGTGGCCAAACTTCCGTCGTCTGTTGGGGTGAGGTGTGTGTGTGAGTGTGACTGTAGCAGTGTTTGCTCCACTCACTGTGTGCTGTGGCCAAACTTCCGTCGTCTGTTGGGGTGAGGTGTGTGTGTGTGTGTGTGACTGTAGCAGTGTTTGCTCCACTCACTGTCTGCTGTGGCCAAACTTCCGTCGTCTGTTGGGGTGAGGTGTGTGTGTGTGTGTGTGTGACTGTAGCAGTGTTTGCTCCACTCACTGTGTGCTGTGGCCAAACTTCCGTCGTCTGTTGGGGTGAGGTGTGTGTGTGAGTGTGACTGTAGCAGTGTTTGCTCCACTCACTGTGTGCTGTGGCCAAACTTCCGTCGTCTGTTGGGGTGAGGTGTGTGTGTGTGTGTGACTGTAGCAGTGTTTGCTCCACTCACTGTGTGCTGTGGCCAAACTTCCGTCGTCTGTTGGGGTGAGGTGTGTGTGTGAGTGTGACTGTAGCAGTGTTTGCTCCACTCACTGTGTGCTGTGGCCAAACTTCCGTCGTCTGTTGGGGTGAGGTGTGTGTGTGTGTGTGTGTGACTGTAGCAGTGTTTGCTCCACTCACTGTGTGCTGTGGCCAAACTTCCGTCGTCTGTTGGGGTGAGGTGTGTGTGTGTGTGTGTGTGACTGTAGCAGTGTTTGCTCCACTCACTGTGTGCTGTGGCCAAACTTCCGTCGTCTGTTGGGGTGAGGTGTGTGTGTGTGTGAGTGTGACTGTAGCAGTGTTTGCTCCACTCACTGTGTGCTGTGGCCAAACTTCCGTCGTCTGTTGGGGTGAGGTGTGTGTGTGTGTGACTGTAGCAGTGTTTGCTCCACTCACTGTGTGCTGTGGCCAAACTTCCGTCGTCTGTTGGGGTGAGGTGTGTGTGTGTGTGACTGTAACAGTGTTTGCTCCACTCACTGTGTGCTGTGGCCAAACTTCCGTCGTCTGTTGGGGTGAGGTGTGTGTGTGTGACTGTAGCAGTGTTTGCTCCACTCACTGTGTGCTGTGGCCAAACTTCCGTCGTCTGTTGGGGTGAGGTGTGTGTGTGTGTGACTGTAACAGTGTTTGCTCCACTCACTGTGTGCTGTGGCCAAACTTCCGTCGTCTGTTGGGGTGAGGTGTGTGTGTGTGACTGTAACAGTGTTTGCTCCACTCACTGTGTGCTGTGGCCAAACTTCCGTCGTCTGTTGGGGTGAGGTGTGTGAGTGTGACTGTAGCAGTGTTTGCTCCACTCACTGTGTGCTGTGGCCAAACTTCCGTCGTCTGTTGGGGTGAGGTGTGTGTGTGAGTGTGACTGTAGCAGTGTTTGCTCCACTCACTGTGTGCTGTGGCCAAACTTCCGTCGTCTGTTGGGGTGAGGTGTGTGTGTGTGACTGTAGCAGTGTTTGCTCCACTCACTGTGTGCTGTGGCCAAACTTCCGTCGTCTGTTGGGGTGAGGTGTGTGTGTGAGTGTGACTGTAGCAGTGTTTGCTCCACTCACTGTCTGCTGTGGCCAAACTTCCGTCGTCTGCCGGTATAATGCATTGTCAGTGCGGCTGGGATAATGATTTAGGAGCTATTCTTTGCGCTTAGCAGGACATGTTTAAGTCGGCAGACCGTATGTAGGATAGAATCTGAGACTGGGCTGAAGTACCAGTGAGTCAGTGTGTGTGTGTGTGTGTGTGTGTGTGTGTGTGTGTGTGTGTGTGTGTGTGTGTGTGTGTGTGTGTAAAAATACACCGATAAACAAACACAGAAACAAACACAGAAACACACACACACACACACACACACATAGACACACACACACACACACACACACACACACACACACACACACACACACACACACACACACACACACACACACACACACACACTTTGTGACAGTCACTCGAGCTCAAGTTTGTGCAACAAGAAAAATTGTACGTCTAAAAGTAATGAACCGTAAATCAGAGAAACTAGTAGGGACGCACGATAGTATAGACAATTTATATGCTCCCAGCATTTTTTTTTAAATTGGAAAGCCCATAGACATAGCAACCTTAGTAATACATAGCATGCGAAAGGTAATTTATATACGTTTTTGTGTAATGAACAGATGGTAATTATGAGGATGAAAATGTTTGTGAAAGCAGAGGCGTTAGTTATCCTACTAAGTACAGAGCAGAAATTGGTCTAGGGGAGGGGGGCGGGTTGGGGGTGTTCTGGGTTCCGGAAGCCCCTCCGTCTTACCACTGTGGCAAATGTACCTTTTTTTTCTCAAGGAGAGACCCAAAATGCCCCTTTCACATGTAGGCTAAATGTCCAAGACCCCCGCCTGGCCCGACCCTGTACCCCTGCCTCTTTCACACTAGTTCCAGAGTAAGCAGTATATTTAAAATCACATCAACTATTCATCCACATGCATTTAACACTTGGCCTATTCTCTCCTTTTGCAGGACGATTAAGCCCCGTCACCGCGGAGCGGTAAACTTCAGACAATGACAGCTATCCTTCATTCCTCACAGCCTCGTCTTCACCACTTCCGCTGCCAGTGACGCCACATCCGCCACTTGTGACGTCAAATTTGTCCCTAGTGACGTCACTTGCTACCTACGTCATCGGGATGGCTGACGCAGAACCAGCGCGCGTGGCGTGGCGTAGTTACCACGACTGGGTGTTGCCGCGGCGCGCCGTGCAGGTCATTCTGGGAGGATCCCTCCTCTTCCTCTTCCTCGGTCTCCTCCTCCTCGCTCTCGGCGGCGGGCTGGGCGTCGGCGGGTGAGTAAAACAAAATGGCTGATGATTTCAATTCTTGAGAGCGATCGTGCTGAAGAAGAATGTGTTTCTAAATTCCCTCCGCCTGTACAATTTTAGCAAAGTAAACTGTAAATGACACAGTACATAATGTACATGATTTGTGCACAACACTGGAAACTCAGGCACATTTACGCGCGGACACAAAACAAACAATATGTGCAGCGACTACGCGTATGAAGACTGGGGTTTCTCGTCTCATCAGGTGATACAGCTATTCTTCTTCTTCTTGTCGATCACACGTTATATTGTCAGCCCGGACAGCGAGACGAATGATGCCGTCTTCTCCAGGTCTTCCTTTCCTCCGTACAGCTTGCAGTGGAGGGAGACAGCAGTTGGCCACACGGTTTTTCTCAGACTCTCAAGGATGGTGCATCGCTGGAGGATGTGTTCAGTGGTCTGGTCTGGTCTGGTCTGGTCTGGTCTGGTCCTCCAGTCCACAGCTGTTCGAGACCGATGCAATTTTTTGAAGATTTGGAAGAAAGGAACGTAAATATAACAACAGAACTACACACTGTCCAATAAGTGACCATTTCTGCAGAGAGTAAGAGAGAGTAAGAGTGAGAGACAGAGAGAGGGAGAGAGAGAGAGAGGGGGGGAGAGAGAGTGAGAGACAGAGAGAGGGAGAGACAGAGAGAGGGAGAGACAGAGAGAGGGAGAGACAGAGAGAGGGAGAGAGAGTGAGAGACAGAGAGAGGGAGAGACAGACAGACACAGACAGACAGACAGAGAAAATATGCATTCAAGTAGTGGACTGTATCACAAAAGCGCACTGTTCTTCTCAGTCAGGACCACAGACAGTCTGATATAAGTTCTGTGGTCAGGACTGCCGTGTCAGTTTCTTGACGACTTGTACACATACTAACACACCGTGTATCTAACCCAAGTCACTGTGTAACGACCAGAAAGATCGCCTGATATTCTTATCATACCGTCGTGTATACATGTATCTATGCATCGAGTGCTTTGTGACAGCCCCCACAGAGGCCACCACACATAGGTAAAAGTGACAGGTGACACAATAGTTAAGGTGACTGCGTACGCCTTTTTAGGAGCACTGTATGACATTACAAAGGAACACCCCTTTTGATTCAGACCTCCTAAATTCTCAGAAAATCAGGTCTTAGAAATAAGGGAGTCTTACAATGGGGAAAAAGGAACAGAGGATTAAGAAGAGATAATCTGAAAATGAAAATCTTAAAAAAGGGGCGAGTCTTACTTATCTTGTTGTTGTTGTTGGTTGTATTAAAATAGAGGTTCCACTGTGTGCTATTATTAGGGTCAGAGGTCGAGACATACTGGTGACAGAACTATTGACTTGTGGGTAATAAAAAAGGCCGTAAAAACCTCATGAATAATGTATGAGTAGTCAGCGCTCGCTTTGACGTTGGGGTCTTAAGGGTTAACGGTTTTGACCTGAGTGTGCTTCTTCATACCTGTCCACTTTTAGTATCCTGGATAGTAATGGTGTTTTGAAATTAATGGTGCACTTCACAAAGAGACTGACGTAGAGAGAGAGAGAGAGAGAGAGAGAAAGAGAGAGAGAGAGAGAGAGAAAGAGAGAGGAAGAGGAGAGAGGGGGGGGGAGAGAGAGGGAAAGAGAGAGGGAGAGAGGAGAAAAGTGGAGACAAATGAAGAAACAGAGAGAGAGAGAGAGAGAGAGAGAGAGAGAAAGAGAGAGAGAGAGAGAGAGAGAGAAAGAGAGAGAGAGAGAGAGAAGAGAGAGAGAGAGAGAGAGAGAGAGAGAGAGAGAGAGAGAGAGAGAGAGAGAGGAGAACAGTGGAGACAAATGAAGAAAGAATTGGGGACAGAGTGGGGGGGGGGGGGGGGGGGGATAGTGAAAGAGAGAGAGAGAGAAAAAGAATGAGAGTGAGAGATGATTTGGAAAATAATTGATGGAAAGAGAGAAATAAGTGGTAATGGACAAAAGAAAAGTGGAGAAAGCCAGGTAAGCTGAGGTGTACTGTGGTGGCTGTTAAGGATGGGAGCGGTACGGGGAGAAAGTAGAGGAGCAAAGTTACCTATCTTTGCAGTATAAGTGTGCGGAGGAATCCACACGCAGCGGCTAGGTACGCCGAGACCGTCTGATTATCTCCCTTATCCTGGTGCCCCGCGCCCTGTCTCGTGCCTGCAGGGATCTCGCGAGATGCTGTGAGTCATAATAAGCAGGGGAGTCTTTTTGGCGCCTTAGTTTGCCTGACAGATGGGTCAAGGTCAGACGATGTTGACTGACAGGGGGTGTCAAGGTTGGACAACACTCTAAACTGAAGTGTTCAACTTTTGAAAACCCTTTTTGTAACTAGTTTTGAACAGTGGGATATAGTAAAATCAAGTTTACAGTGTTCAACTTTTGAACATGATCCTTTCTGTAACTAGTTTTGAACACAGTGGGATAAAGTAAAAGCAAGTTTATAGTGTTCAACTTTTGAACATGATCCTTTCTGTAACTAGTTTTGAACACAGTGGGATATAGTAAAATCAAGTCTACAGTGTTCAACTTTTAAACATGATCCTTTCTGTAACTAGTTTTGAACACAGTGGGATAAAGTAAAATCAAGTTTATACTGTTCGACTTGAACACCCTTTCACCAGTTTTAACTACATGGGGATATAGTGGAATCAAATGTATAGCAGTGTTTACCATGTGCTTACTTTTGCTACTGAGTAGATCTAGAGTTATGTACTTTGTCAAACTGTGTTTACCACTGGTTACACAAAGGGCTTCAAATGTGGGACACTTCAATCAGAGTCAAACAGACGTACATGTGTCTGGAGCAGCTTTTACTCTGGCCTTGACGCTGTTTGTGTCTGGAGCAGCTTTTACCCTGACCTTGACGCTGTTTGTGTCTGGAGCAGCTTTTACCCTGACCTTGACGCTGTTTGTGTCTGGAGCAGCTTTTACCCTGACCTTGACGCTGTTTGTGTCTGGAGCAGCTTTTACCCTGACCTTGACGCTGTTTGTGTCTGGAGCAGCTTTTACCCTGACCTTGACGCTGTTTGTGTCTGGAGCAGCTCTTACCCTGACCTTGACGCTGTTTGCGTTGGGCAGATGTAGACAGCTGGTCAGCTCCAAGAAATACACCCAGGCTGACCAGTACAAACTCTGAGTCTGACAACGAAAACAACTGACCGAAAGAGTATTCAATGTTTTGAAAACAGTCTGTCGACATTCTCTTGCCTCTCTTCTCGATGGCGGCCATGTTGTGTAGCAGCTAGAACTGCCCACACCCAATCGCGGGGCCTCTCTGTCCAGAGCCAATCGCGGGGCCTCTCTGTCCAGAGCCAATCGCGGGGCCTCTCTGTCCAGAGCCAATCGCGGGGCCTCTCTGTCCAGAGCCAATCGCGGGGCCTCTCTGTCCAGAGCCAATCGCGGGGCCTCTCTGTCCAGAGCCAATCGCGGGGCCTCTCTGTCCAGAGCCTGGAAGATCTGAGAAAGTGATCAGAACTATGTTCACGGGAAGTACTTCTTGGCGTTTTGCCTTTTTGCGTGGGACATTGAAAAGAAGGATTCTTGTACCGTTTACTATGAACATGCCAGCATGCTGGGCCCCATGAGGATCAGATTTGAATAAAATTATGTTGTCTTATTGGATAGAAACGGAGATGAGAGGGCAAGAGGGCTTCACGACAAGGATAGAAACGGAGATAAGAGGGCTTCACGGCAAGGATAGAAACGGAGATGAGAGGGCAAGAGGGCTTCACGGCAAGAATAGAAACGGAGATAAGAGGACAAGAGGGCTTCACGACAAGGATAGAAACGGAGATAAGAGGACAAGAGGGCTTCACGGCAAGAATAGAAACGGAGATAAGAGGGCAAGAGGGCTTCACGGCAAGGATAGAAACGGAGATAAGAGGGCAAGAGGGCTTCACGGCAAGAATAGAAACGGAGATAAGAGGACAACAGGGCTTCACGACAAGGATAGAAACGGAGATAAGAGGACAAGAGGGCTTCACGGCAAGAATAGAAACGGAGATGAGAGGGCAAGAGGGCTTCACGGCAAGAATAGAAACGGAGATGAGAGGGCAAGAGGGCTTCACGAGAAGGATAGAAACGGAGATAAGAGGGCAAGAGGGCTTCACGACAAGGATAGAAACGGAGATAAGAGGACAAGAGGGCTTCACGGCAAGGATAGAAACGGAGATGAGAGGGCTTCACGGCAAGGATAGAAACGGAGATAAGAGGGCAAGAGGGCTTCACGGCAAGGATAGAAACGGAGATGAGAGGGCAAGAGGGCTTCACGGCAAGGATAGAAACGGAGATGAGAGGGCAAGAGGGTTTCACGGCAAGGATAGAAACGGAGATGAGAGGGTTTCACGGCAAGGATAGAAACGGAGATAAGAGGGCAAGAGGGCTTCACGACAAGGATAGAAACGGAGATAAGAGGGCAAGAGGGTTTCACGACAAGGATAGAAACGGAGATAAGAGGGTTTCACGGCAAGGATAGAAACGGAGATAAGAGGGCAAGAGGGTTTCACGGCAAGGATAGAAACGGAGATAAGAGGGCAAGAGGGCTTCACGGCAAGGATAGAAACGGAGATAAGAGGGCAAGAGGGTTTCACGGCAAGGATAGAAACGGAGATAAGAGGGCAAGAGGGCTTCACGGCAAGGATAGAAACGGAGATAAGAGGGCAAGAGGGTTTCACGGCAAGGATAGAAACGGAGATAAGAGGGCAAGAGGGCTTCACGGCAAGGATAGAAACGGAGATAAGAGGGCAAGAGGGCTTCACGGCAAGGATAGAAACGGAGATAAGAGGGCAAGAGGGTTTCACGGCAAGGATAGAAACGGAGATGAGAGGGCTTCACGACAAGGATAGAAACGGAGATAAGAGGGCAAGAGGGCTTCACGGCAAGGATAGAAACGGAGATAAGAGGGCAAGAGGGCTTCACGGCAAGGATAGAAACGGAGATGAGAGGGCTTCACGACAAGGATAGAAACGGAGATAAGAGGGCTTCACGACAAGGATAGAAACGGAGATGAGAGGGCTTCACGACAAGGATAGAAACGGAGATGAGAGGGCTTCACGACAAGGATAGAAACGGAGATAAGAGGGCTTCACGACAAGGATAGAAACGGAGATGAGAGGGCTTCACGACAAGGATAGAAACGGAGATAAGAGGGCTTCACGACAAGGATAGAAACGGAGATGAGAGGGCTTCACGACAAGGATAGAAACGGAGATAAGAGGGTTTCACGACAAGGATAGAAACGGAGATGAGAGGGCTTCACGACAAGGATAGAAACGGAGATGAGAGGGCTTCACGACAAGGATAGAAACGGAGATAAGAGGGCTTCACGACAAGGATAGAAACGGAGATGAGAGGGCAAGAGGGCTTCACGACAAGGATAGAAACGGAGATGAGAGGGCAAGAGGGCTTCACGGCAAGGATAGAAACGGAGATAAGAGGGCTTCACGACAAGGATAGAAACGGAGATGAGAGGGCAAGAGGGCTTCACGACAAGGATAGAAACGGAGATGAGAGGGCAAGAGGGCTTCACGGCAAGGATAGAAACGGAGATAAGAGGGCTTCACGACAAGGATAGAAACGGAGATGAGAGGGCAAGAGGGCTTCACGACAAGGATAGAAACGGAGATGAGAGGGCAAGAGGGCTTCACGGCAAGGATAGAAACGGAGATAAGAGGGCTTCACGACAAGGATAGAAACGGAGATGAGAGGGCAAGAGGGCTTCACGACAAGGATAGAAACGGAGATGAGAGGGCAAGAGGGTTTCACGGCAAGGATAGAAACGGAGATGAGAGGACAAGAGGGCTTCACGACAAGGATAGAAACGGAGATAAGAGGGCAAGAGGGTTTCACGGCAAGGATAGAAACGGAGATAAGAGGGCAAGAGGGCTTCACGACAAGGATAGAAACGGAGATAAGAGGGCAAGAGGGTTTCACGGCAAGGATAGAAACGGAGATGAGAGGGCAAGAGGGCTTCACGGCAAGGATAGAAACGGAGATAAGAGGGCAAGAGGGCTTCACGACAAGGATAGAAACGGAGATAAGAGGGCAAGAGGGCTTCACGGCAAGGATAGAAACGGAGATAAGAGGGCAAGAGGGTTTCACGGCAAGGATAGAAACGGAGATGAGAGGGCTTCACGACAAGGATAGAAACGGAGATAAGAGGGCAAGAGGGCTTCACGGCAAGGATAGAAACGGAGATAAGAGGACAAGAGGGTTTCACGGCAAGGATAGAAACGGAGATAAGAGGGCAAGAGGGTTTCACGGCAAGGATAGAAACGGAGATGAGAGGGCTTCACGACAAGGATGGAAACGGAGATGAGAGGGCTTCACGACAAGGATAGAAACGGAGATAAGAGGGCTTCACGACAAGGATAGAAACGGAGATGAGAGGGCTTCACGACAAGGATAGAAACGGAGATAAGAGGGCTTCACGACAAGGATAGAAACGGAGATGAGAGGGCTTCACGACAAGGATAGAAACGGAGATGAGAGGGCAAGAGGGCTTCACGGCAAGGATAGAAACGGAGATAAGAGGGCAAGAGGGTTTCACGGCAAGGATAGAAACGGAGATAAGAGGGCAAGAGGGCTTCACGGCAAGGATAGAAACGGAGATGAGAGGGCAAGAGGGCTTCACGGCAAGGATAGAAACGGAGATAAGAGGGCAAGAGGGCTTCACGGCAAGGATAGAAACGGAGATAAGAGGGCAAGAGGGTTTCACGGCAAGGATAGAAACGGAGATGAGAGGGCAAGAGGGCTTCACGGCAAGGATAGAAACGGAGATGAGAGGGCTTCACGACAAGGATAGAAACGGAGATAAGAGGGCTTCACGACAAGGATAGAAACGGAGATGAGAGGGCTTCACGACAAGGATAGAAACGGAGATGAGAGGGCAAGAGGGCTTCACGGCAAGGATAGAAACGGAGATAAGAGGGCAAGAGGGTTTCACGGCAAGGATAGAAACGGAGATAAGAGGGCAAGAGGGCTTCACGGCAAGGATAGAAACGGAGATGAGAGGGCAAGAGGGCTTCACGGCAAGGATAGAAACGGAGATAAGAGGGCAAGAGGGCTTCACGGCAAGGATAGAAACGGAGATAAGAGGGCAAGAGGGTTTCACGGCAAGGATAGAAACGGAGATGAGAGGGCAAGAGGGCTTCACGGCAAGGATAGAAACGGAGATGAGAGGGCAAGAGGGCTTCACGGCAAGGATAGAAACGGAGATAAGAGGGCAAGAGGGCTTCACGGCAAGGATAGAAACGGAGATGAGAGGGCAAGAGGGCTTCACGGCAAGGATAGAAACGGAGATAAGAGGGCAAGAGGGTTTCACGGCAAGGATAGAAACGGAGATGAGAGGGCTTCACGACAAGGATAGAAACGGAGATAAGAGGGCAAGAGGGCTTCACGGCAAGGATAGAAACGGAGATAAGAGGGCAAGAGGGCTTCACGACAAGGATAGAAACGGAGATAAGAGGGCAAGAGGGCTTCACGGCAAGGATAGAAACGGAGATGAGAGGACAAGAGGGCTTCACGGCAAGGATAGAAACGGAGATGAGAGGGCTTCACGACAAGGATAGAAACGGAGATAAGAGGGCAAGAGGGCTTCACGGCAAGGATAGAAACGGAGATGAGAGGGCAAGAGGGCTTCACGGCAAGGATAGAAACGGAGATAAGAGGGCAAGAGGGTTTCACGGCAAGGATAGAAACGGAGATGAGAGGGCAAGAGGGCTTCACGACAAGGATAGAAACGGAGATAAGAGGACAAGAGGGCTTCACGGCAAGGATAGAAACGGAGATAAGAGGACAAGAGGGCTTCACGGCAAGGATAGAAACGGAGATGAGAGGGCAAGAGGGCTTCACGACAAGGATAGAAACGGAGATAAGAGGGCAAGAGGGCTTCACGGCAAGGATAGAAACGGAGATGAGAGGGCAAGAGGGCTTCACGGCAAGGATAGAAACGGAGATAAGAGGGCAAGAGGGCTTCACGACAAGGATAGAAACGGAGATAAGAGGACAAGAGGGCTTCACGGCAAGGATAGAAACGGAGATGAGAGGGCAAGAGGGCTTCACGACAAGGATAGAAACGGAGATAAGAGGACAAGAGGGCTTCACGGCAAGGATAGAAACGGAGATGAGAGGGCAAGAGGGCTTCACGACAAGGATAGAAACGGAGATAAGAGGGCAAGAGGGCTTCACGACAAGGATAGAAACGGAGATAAGAGGGCAAGAGGGCTTCACGGCAAGGATAGAAACGGAGATAAGAGGGCAAGAGGGCTTCACGGCAAGGATAGAAACGGAGATAAGAGGGCAAGAGGGCTTCACGGCAAGAATAGAAACGGAGATAAGAGGGCTTCACGACAAGGATAGAAACGGAGATGAGAGGGCAAGAGGGCTTCACGGCAAGGATAGAAACGGAGATAAGAGGGCAAGAGGGCTTCACGGCAAGGATAGAAACGGAGATAAGAGGGCAAGAGGGTTTCACGGCAAGGATAGAAACGGAGATGAGAGGGCAAGAGGGTTTCACGGCAAGGATAGAAACGGAGATAAGAGGGCAAGAGGGCTTCACGGCAAGGATAGAAACGGAGATGAGAGGGCAAGAGGGCTTCACGGCAAGGATAGAAACGGAGATGAGAGGGCAAGAGGGCTTCACGACAAGGATAGAAACGGAGATGAGAGGGCAAGAGGGCTTCACGGCAAGGATAGAAACGGAGATAAGAGGACAAGAGGGCTTCACGGCAAGGATAGAAACGGAGATAAGAGGACAAGAGGGCTTCACAGCAAGGATAGAAACGGAGATGAGAGGGCAAGAGGGCTTCACGGCAAGGATAGAAACGGAGATGAGAGGGCAAGAGGGCTTCACGGCAAGGATAGAAACGGAGATAAGAGGGCAAGAGGGCTTCACGGCAAGGATAGAAACGGAGATAAGAGGGCAAGAGGGCTTCACGGCAAGGATAGAAACGGAGATAAGAGGGCAAGAGGGCTTCACGGCAAGGATAGAAACGGAGATGAGAGGGCAAGAGGGCTTCACGGCAAGGATAGAAACGGAGATGAGAGGGCAAGAGGGCTTCACGGCAAGGATAGAAACGGAGATAAGAGGACAAGAGGGCTTCACGGCAAGGATAGAAACGGAGATAAGAGGACAAGAGGGCTTCACAGCAAGGATAGAAACGGAGATGAGAGGGCAAGAGGGCTTCACGGCAAGGATAGAAACGGAGATGAGAGGGCAAGAGGGCTTCACGGCAAGGATAGAAACGGAGATAAGAGGGCAAGAGGGCTTCACGGCAAGGATAGAAACGGAGATGAGAGGGCAAGAGGGCTTCACGACAAGGATAGAAACGGAGATAAGAGGGCAAGAGGGCTTCACGGCAAGGATAGAAACGGAGATGAGAGGGCAAGAGGGCTTCACGGCAAGGATAGAAACGGAGATGAGAGGGCAAGAGGGCTTCACGGCAAGGATAGAAACGGAGATAAGAGGGCAAGAGGGCTTCACGGCAAGGATAGAAACGGAGATGAGAGGGCAAGAGGGCTTCACGACAAGGATAGAAAC
>NC_090253.1:1033029-1045529 GCF_037325665.1 Littorina saxatilis
GATAGACCATAGACCTCCCTGGATAGACCATAGACCTCCCTGGATAGACTATAGACCTCCCTGGATAGACCATAGACCTCCCTGGATAGACTATAGACCTCCCTGGATAGACCATAGACCTCCCTGGATAGACTATAGACCTCCCTGGATAGACCATAGACCTCCCTGGATAGACCATAGACCTCCCTGGATAGACTATAGACCTCCCTGGATATACCATAGACCTCCCTGGATAGACCATATACCTCCCTGGATAGACTATAGACCTCCCTGGATAGACCATAGACCTCCCTGGATAGACCATAGACCTCCCTGGATAGACCATAGACCTCCCTGGATAGACCTCCCTGGATAGACCATAGACCTCCCTGGATAGACCACCATAAACCTCCCTGGATAGACCAAGACAGGAAAGTATGGGAAATGACCGAGTAGAGGTAGGGGGCTGGGTATGAGGTCCGTGTAGGTGGCAGCAGGAGGGGGGGGGGGGGTGCGGGTGGGGGTTCTAATGGCGATGACACAATCAAAACAATAAAGGCGGGTTCAGTGTTGTTGATGTTTACCTTCACGTCCGTCTCCAGCACCCACAGAAGCTTTCATAATGTATTACGAACCGTTAGACAGGCGATTATTTTCAAACCGTCACATCAAAACTGCTGTGAAGTGGGGTGTGACGTGGAAGTAGACCTGTCTGTATGTCTTGCCATCTGCTCAAAATCGTCTGACCGGTGTTTAGAAAGTCAGCTGAAGATACATTCCTGGTTTCCCTCCGGCCTCGGTCGATAAAGACAGGGATGGCCAAATCTCAAAATTATAACTCGCTAACCGGGCGAGTAACTTCAAGAAAGTTACTAGCCCGCCAGAAATTTCGCTGGCCGGGTACATACCACAGTTGCTGCATCTGCAGTGTTTATATGGCTTTGAGACTCGATATTACAACCAAAAGTGTTGCATTTGACCGGAATTTTCACTGGCCAGCCGCCCGAGTTGCCAGCTCAGGCGGTTTATTCTAGCCCGGCGGAGTTTTTACTCGCCCCTGGCGATCGGACGATTTTGGTCATCACTGTAAAGATAAAAACAGAAGTTGATAAGCTCCCCTCGGACCAACAAAGAAGCTGGTTTGTCAACAACCTATCAAGCTGGTCTGTCAACAACCTATCAAGCTGGTCTGTCAACAACCTATCAAGCTGGTCTGTCAACAACCTATCAAGCATCTTATATTGTTCCGAGCCGGATTTATTCAGAAAAAAGTCGCCTTGATCATAAACAAATGACCCAGACTGTTATTTCCAAGTGGAGGACTTAAATGCTCTCATCCCGTGTCAAAAGCCTGGTGGCGAATCTCTAATGGTTTTCCTGGTGGGCCAAACAGAAAGTAATTAAAGGTATCTTTAAAACCACTCGCCTGCCAGTCAGCCACCGATGAAAAAAGTAATTAGCGCTTTGGGCGCCGTTGAGAGGCACTTGGCCTTTATGAACTATGGAAAGCGCCTTACCTTTCACCCGTGTTCAACTCTCGCTGCTCCGTTGCACTCTGGTTGCTGTGGAAACCAGGCTCCTCACCTGTGATTAATCAGCGTTCCCCCTTTTCCTCCTTGACATGCGTGTCTTCAGGTAACTCATTTTTTCCGGAAAGAGTTTCAAGAGCTCATCAGTCTAAAGCAATCAGTCTCAACATTAAATTTTCCCGCAGGTGCCAGTGTAAACGGCCGTGTTCACATAAAGAGACTTGGGGGGGGGGGGGGGTTGGGCCGGGGAGCGGGGGCCAGGAGGGGGGGGGGGAGAGAGAAAGCGAGAGAGAGAGATGTTAGATTGTTGTGGGGAGAGAGACAGAACAGAGAGACAGATAGAGATAGAAAGACAGAGCCACGGAATCCATCAGGTTAGAATTTTTGGGGAGGTCTGCCTTTTCAACCCGTCTGAGGCAGAGACAGAATGACTGGAGAGTGTCTATAGACATTATTTTTTCGTCAGTTTTCAGAAGAGAAATTCAGAACAGGTGTTGTTTCTAAATATACATGAGACGACGCAAGGCAGACAGGGGGGAGGTACAAGCAGCGCCAGTCATTCCCTGAGAGCGTGTTGCACGTGTCGGTGCTGTGCCGCACTGTCAGGCTATGTGTCTCCCCGACTGTTCCGCCCTGTGCTCTGTATGTATGCTGCGTGGTCGCTTGGCTGGTGTGTCTCCCCGAGTGTTCCGCCCTGTGCTCTGTATGTATGCAGCGTGGTCGCTTGGCTGGTGTGTCTCCCCGAGTGTTCCGCCCTGTGCTATGTATGTATGCTGCGTGGTCGCTTGGCTGGTGTGTCTCCCCGAGTGTTCCGCCCTGTGCTCTGTATGTATGCAGCGTGGTCGCTTGGCTGGTGTGTCTCCCCGAGTGTTCCGCCCTGTGCTCTGTATGTATGCAGCGTGGTCGCTTGGCTGGTGTGTCTCCCCGAGTGTTCCGCCCTGTGCTATGTATGTATGCTGCGTGGTCGCTTGGCTGGTGTGTCTCCCCGAGTGTTCCGCCCTGTGCTCTGTATGTATGCAGCGTGGTCGCTTGGCTGGTGTGTCTCCCCGAGTGTTCCGCCCTGTGCTCTGTATGTATGCTGCGTGGTCGCTTGGCTGGTGTGTCTCCCCGAGTGTTCCGCCCTGTGCTATGTATGTATGCTGCGTGGTCGCTTGGCTGGTGTGTCTCCCCGAGTGTTCCGCCCTGTGCTCTGTATGTATGCTGCGTGGTCGCTTGGCTGGTGTGTCTCCCCGAGTGTTCCGCCCTGTGCTCTGTATGTATGCTGCGTGGTCGCTTGGCTGGTGTGTCTCCCCGAGTGTTCCGCCCTGTGCTCTGTATGTATGCAGCGTGGTCGCTTGGCTGGTGTGTCTCCCCGAGTGTTCCGCCCTGTGCTCTGTATGTATGCAGCGTGGTCGCTTGGCTGGTGTGTCTCCCCGAGTGTTCCGCCCTGTGCTCTGTGTGTATGCTGCGTGGTCGCTTGGCTGGTGTGTCTCCCCGAGTGTTCCGCCCTGTGCTCTGTATGTATGCTGCGTGGTCGCTTGGCTGGTGTGTCTCCCCGAGTGTTCCGCCCTGTGCTCTGTATGTATGCTGCGTGGTCGCTTGGCTGGTGTGTCTCCCCGAGTGTTCCGCCCTGTGCTCTGTATGTATGCTGCCTGGTCGCTTGGCTGGTGTGTCTCCCCGAGTGTTCCGCCCTGTGCTCTGTGTGTATGCTGCGTGGTCGCTTGGCTGGTGTGTCTCCCCGAGTGTTCCGCCCTGTGCTCTGTATGTATGCTGCCTGGTCGCTTGGCTGGTGTGTCTCCCCGAGTGTTCCGCCCTGTGCTCTGTGTGTATGCTGCGTGGTCGCTTGGCTGGTGTGTCTCCCCGAGTGTTCCGCCCTGTGCTATGTATGTATGCTGCGTGGTCGCTTGGCTGGTGTGTCTCCCCGAGTGTTCCGCCCTGTGCTCTGTATGTATGCAGCGTGGTCGCTTGGCTGGTGTGTCTCCCCGAGTGTTCCGCCCTGTGCTATGTATGTATGCTGCGTGGTCGCTTGGCTGGTGTGTCTCCCCGAGTGTTCCGCCCTGTGCTATGTATGTATGCTGCGTGGTCGCTTGGCTGGTGTGTCTCCCCGAGTGTTCCGCCCTGTGCTCTGTATGTATGCAGCGTGGTCGCTTGGCTGGTGTGTCTCCCCGAGTGTTCCGCCCTGTGCTCTGTTTGTATGCTGCTTGGTCGCTTGGCTGGTGTGTCTCCCCGAGTGTTCCGCCCTGTGCTCTGTGTGTATGCTGCGTGGTCGCTTGGCTGGTGTGTCTCCCCGAGTGTTCCGCCCTGTGCTATGTATGTATGCTGCGTGGTCGCTTGGCTGGTGTGTCTCCCCGAGTGTTCCGCCCTGTGCTCTGTATGTATGCTGCGTTGTCGCTTGGCTGGTGCTGAACGCTTTGATGTGATGCTTTGTGTTGTACATGTTGTATATGTAGCCGCTATGTGGCGTCTGTGGGGCTAATTAATGTGTCTGCTTGTGTGCCCACCCCCACCCCCCACCCCCCCTTAATCACCCCCGTCCCTGTCTGTTTGTGTGTCTGTCTGTCTGTCTGTCTGTCTGTCTGTCTCTGTCTGTCTCTGCCTGTCTCTCTCTCTTTCTCTCTCTCTCTCGCTCTCTCTCTCGAACATTAACAAGAACAAGTTCTGTGATGCTCTATCTGTTGACTTTGCTAAAGCTTTAGACCTAACTGACCATGAACTCCTTATCAAAAAGCTTGAGATGTATGGACTGGCAACCGATTCTGTTAACATATTGAAATCTTTCCTTTCAGACAAACAGCAAAGTACTTATCTGAATCAATCATACTCTTGTAAAGAAAAAAGTAAGGTTCGGAGTGCCACAACGTTATGTTCTTGGTCCTTTACCATAAATTTACTAATCATATTAACGACCTACCGCTATTTGTCAAATGCACGTGTGAGCTATTTGCAGATGCTACTACAATTCATTCTAGTCACCAAGATCTTATTAAACTAGCAAAAGTTGTCCAAGAAAACACTGAACGATTGCTAGAATGGTCAGAACTGAACCGTATGTCACTGAACGATTGCTGGAATGGTCCGAACTGAACCGTTGTCACTGAACGATTGCTAGAATGGTCAGAACTGAACCGTATGTCACTGAACCCAAATAAAACTAAATGTATTTAACACACTTTTGTAACCAGTTGTGAGCACTGTGAGACGAACTATACAATCCCACTAAGCAAACGTAGCACACATGCTAAACACTATTTATACTGTTCAAAAAAAGAAACGCATAGCTTGTAATATTTGGTTAATTTAGTTATATGGCTACAAGGATATCCACCAAACTGCAGAAAATGTTTATCTGGTCGTCGACCTTTCGTCCATTGCCACAAGTGAGCTCTGCACGTGACGCATGCGTTATCAGTGGCTACAATGTCAAAATTGCTCATTTGGCATGACCACTCGTCATGCTTCAGTGTAATCTCGTGAAACTCGGGGAATATTGAGCTCTCACCATGTCTTCCAAAATCCATAAAAGCGGATTGTTCGCCACAAAGAAATCAGACGACAATTCAGCGACGAAAGATGGCCCGATTGAGCAGAGAAGACCGCCAAATTGCATTGGGTCGTTTACAAGCAGGCCAAAGTCAAAGTGCAATCGCCAGGCACTTCCACGTGTCCCAGAGCACCATCAGTAGACTGTGGGTCAGGTTTCAAGCCACTGGCTCCGTTGCTGACTTGCCACGAGCGGGAAGACCAAGGGCGACAACTGCTGCTCACGACCGCTTCATACGGCTCCGCCACCTCCGGAATCGTTTCCTGTCGGCCTCATCTTCTGTCCAGGCTCTCCCCGGGCCACACCGATTATCGGACCAGACCGTGCGGAACCGCCTGCATGAAGCTGGTTTGAGAGCTCGCAGACCTCACAGAGGAGCTGTCCTCACCCGCCGCCATCGCCAGAACCGAGTGCAGTGGGGCAACCAGCACCTTCGCTGGACCGTCCGGAATCACTGGAGACACGTGTGGTTCAGCGACGAGTCCTACTTCCTGCTCCAGCGACATGATGGTCGGAGAAGGGTCTACCGGAGAGTAAACGAACGTTACGCGCCCAACTGTGTAGATGAGGCACCCGTTCATGGTGGTGGAGGCGTCATGGTGTGGGGGGCGATCAATACCGCTGGAAGGAGCACCCTGGTGCACGTCCAAGGGCGCATAACTGCCCAGCGATACGTGGAGGAAATTCTGCGCCCACACGCCCTTCCTCTTCTGGCTGACCAGGATGCCATATTCCAGCAGGACAACGCTCGCCCGCACACAGCACGACTCACCACCCAGTTCCTCACCGACCACCATGTCCAGGTGCTTCCCTGGCCATCCATGTCGCCAGACATGAACCCGATAGAACACCTCTGGGATGAATTGGACAGACGTGTGCGCAGGCGAGAAGAAGCGCCGGCAAATCACCGCGATCTATTGCAGGCACTTCAGGAGGAGTGGGACACCATCCCACAGCAAGATATCCGGCATCTGATCCAGTCCATGCCCAGAAGGTGCCGGGCAGTTGTTGCTGCTCAAGGCAGTCACACCCCCTACTGACTTGACAGCCTCGGCACCCAATCGTATTGATTGACTGATTGATTTGAAGATGCAAATGAACTGTGTGTGCATTCAACTGTGTCCATACCAAATTTCAAACAAATAATCTAAATATTGGATTTTCTGTTAATTTTTTCGAAAAATAAAACAAATTTGGCAAGTAGCAACTATGCGTTTCTTTTTTTGAACAGTATAGTATGTATCATTCGTGCTGCTTTTACTAGTATGATTATAGAGTATTAACACAATGTGGTCACAACTGCTTACAAACAAATTGTTCTCAGAAATGGAACACTTCAGTTTACAGTGTAGTGGGATGTTCAGTTTACACCTTTCAGTGACTAACGTATTTCGACAATGTTCTCAAAAATGGAACAATTCAGTTTACAGTGAACAGTGTAGCGGAATGTTCAGTCTGCAGTGAACAGTGTAGCGGGATGTTCAGTTTACAGTGAACAGTGTAGCGGGATGTTCAGTTTACAGTGAACAGTGTAGCGGGATGTTCAGTTTACAGTGAACAGTGTAGCGGGATGTTCAGTTTACAGTGAACAGTGTAGCGGGATGTTCAGTTTACAGTGAACAGTGTAGCGGGATGTTCAGTTTACAGTGTACCAATTTAACCTACCCAGAGCAGAGCCAGGTTTGTTGCAAGATGTCAGCGGCAAGTTTCAGTCGCTTTGTCAGACGGTCAGTGAGGCGGAAAAATGGACGCGGCGAGTTCCGTGACAACTTGATTATCGCTGTCCGCTCGGAAACCTTGTGGCACCCGCGATGAGTCTCTAACCCACTTTACATTGGCACGTTGTGGCCTTGGAGTCACACCCGCGAGTCTCTAACCCACTTTACATTGGCACCTTGTGGCCTTGGAGTCACACCCGCGAGTCTCTAACCCACTTTACATTGGCACCTTGTGGCCTTGGAGTCACACCGTGGCATTGGCAGGGAATAGGCGATTTTCGGAAATAACTCAGAGTTTATAATTATGGGTTGTGGAATCGCTGTGAAACCATTCAGGGCATGTTACCGGTGTTGTACCGGCTTTCAATAAAGAATTAAAAAAAATAGGGGAGGGGGGGGGGGGGGGGGGACACAGCAAAGTTGACTGGCTCGAAGATGGGGAAAAAGCTGGTCGTGAAAGATATTTGAGTTTGTTGTGCCCTGGAAATAACTCATTGCGTGAAAGAGTGAATAGTTTTGCTTTTAGTGAGGCAAACTTTCCCACGTGACATTATAGACCAGTCAATAGTGAGGTGGGGGGGGGGGGGGGGGGGCACGTGTACAAGGAGCACGTGAGAAAGTTTGCCTCAATTAGAAAGAACATTCACTGTATCGCAAACCATAACAGTCTGACGGAGTTCATCTATGTATTCACATAGCTCACTTATTGATGGGAAGAGAGAGTTGAACGGGTTTACAGCAAGCTTCACCACCATCTTTGCAGAGCAGGGAGGGAATGAGGGAGGAGGGAGGGAGTGTATGTAAACAGTGTACCGCCACAGACCACAACTATGCCGCTCCCCCCACTACATTTACCTATCTACAGGTGAACACAGACAGGTATGCGCCGCCACAGGTAACCGACAGCCGACATGTTTGTTGGCGGCGGATCATCTGATTGAAGAAGCCAGTGCTAACAAATCGTGTTCAGCCGTGTGTGTGTGTGTGTGTGTGTGTGTGTGTAGTGTGGACGGAAGAAGAAGGTTGAGATTAGAGGATCATAAAACCCAATACTTTGTAAAAGTTTATTTACGCTGAAGGTGTATCGCATCTCCCTCTCCTCCACCCACCCACCCATCCCCCCTACTCCCCCCCTCACACACACACACACACAAGTGTTAAAGCAAAGCCGTGGAGAGGCTACAACTTGACGATCTTGATGTAAAACCTGACTTACCGACGAACGATCTTTACAAGAAACGTTGAACAGCTTCGGAACTACAACGAGACACGCACAGCAGTGCTGAGTGATAGATATAAAGTATATCACACCCTGAGTTAAATCTGTCAGTCGAGTGCCTGTGGAGAACACACAGAGCTATGCGTGGAGAGGACAGAGATAGGTATATCTGGGAGGAAAAGGCACGTGGTTAGTGTTGTGAAACACGACTCCCCCTCCCCGCCTGCCGTAACAGACCGCCTTTACCTACCTTGTTGCGGTGTCGGAAGCTGGCTGCTGCCGTTGCTGCTGTTGTTGTTAGTGTCTGTGGTGATGTAGTAGCCGTTGCAGTGGCTGCTGGAGTCTGTTGTTGTCATCAGGCGTTACGCGGCCTGGTTGCGCTGAGAGTGATAAGTCACAGTAATGTGTACCTGTTGATGCCCTAGCCTTCTTGGAGGCTGGAGTTTTAGCTTTCTCTGTCTCTGTCTATGTGAGAGAGAGAGAGAGAGAGAGAGAGAGAGAGAGAGAGAGAGAGAGAGAGAGAGCTTTTTGATTGGCCAATATAAATGTGTGACCGATACTCCTGACGTGTGTTAGAAGAAGATAATAGTTATACCATCATACCTGTTTCAGCTACGATTACCCCTCCCGGCCCCTCCCCAGCCCATTTTGTCCAATCTGCGTCTTGCTATCAACACGTGTAAATCATTCTTCACATGCTCTCACCCATACTTGCTGACTCAGCGCTTCTCAAGCTGCGGGTAGCATCACTCATCAGTACAGGCATACGTATACTATGACGGCAAAACCAAATATTTTAACTTTTCTCGTGAGAATTGTAAATTTCATATGAGACAGAAAGACAGACAGAAAGACAGACAGAAAGACAGACAGAAAGACAGACAGAAAGACAGACAGAAGAAGTAGAAGAAGATAACAGTTATACCATGATATGCGAAAATGTTCAACTATCACTGTAAACCACCATTTTATTCTCCAGATAATGTTCAATTGAAAAATGTAATTTTCACTTGAAAATGATACTGACTTTGATGGGATGATTTACATGTTTAATCTATGTTTTGGCGCAAGTTCGCTGGACAATCGTGAGTAACAGTGTCGGTTAGCATGATCGCTGTACATTAAACAAGGAATACGTGAAACTTAAAGAATTCAGGTGAAAATGGTAACCTCGGGTTTTAGCGCTGGTAAACCGCCACAGTAGACATACATACAGCAGCGGCATTATGTCGGGGTGCCCCCACCTGATAAGCAGAACTCGACAGTCACGCTCATGTTCCTTCAACACAAATACGCGCTGTCTCTTTTCTCGGCTTTGCCTTTGCTCTTGCTGCTCTAGTTTGTGCCGTTCCTTTTCGCTTTCTGTTTGTTGTTATGGGGGCGAGGACGCCCCCATTCTATACGGATAGTTTAGAGGTTGACCATGGGCAGCGCCATTTTGTTGTGAAATACGTCATCAGTTTGTGTACACAGGAAGTTGTGACATCCGTCACCCTATGGGAGGGGTGAAGGCAACATTGTTCATCTGTAGAAAGTTGTGAAATCCGTCACCCTATGGGAGGGGTGACGTCAAAATTGGTCATCACAGAGTTTGTGTAACACAGGAAGTTGTGAAATACGTCACCCTATGGGAGGGGTGACGTCAAAATTGTTCAACAAAAACATGATATGTCGCATTGTGCAGGGTCAACTGCAACAAACTCAAACCGAGCCATTCATACCTAGCTGTATTTGAGTGACTTATATACCCGACATTTTTATTTCTTATTTTTAGCACAGGTGTAGGAAAAATCATGAACCAAAATGTTATTTATTTTCTAATTTAACATTTTTTTTACAAATATGACCATGGTCTTTTAAACATACAGTGACATTAAACATTGTTATGTTAAAAAAAAGAAAAAAGAAAAAAAGCTTTTGTGCACAAATCAGAAAATACATTGTACATTTTACCTACAGGCCAAACAGTGTCTGTTGGCGGCAAAGGGCCCAGCAAGTTGCTATTTTTAGATCGATTAAAAGTTGTCAAGAACAGGCGCTTACATTTGGATGTGTCCACTGATAGTAGGTTTGGTTGTGATCAATCAGAATGATGTAGGAATAAAAATGTATGACAGTTTGGTATGATGACATGTAATTCAAATATGCTGAAATGTAATATTATACATGATATAATATTATTATGGCTGTTGCCATGACCATGAACCCCAAGAAAGGTTTAATGTTATGTAAAATCAAAATACCAAAATCAAGCACCTACTAATCTGATCTACGGTGCGGCTTGGACCTAATATGGATGGACACGCAACTCGCTCAGCCAGCCAGCGCTGCGAGACTTACAGCGGCCAACTTCGCCGCGGCGCGCTCACTGGCTCAGTATTGAACTTGCGTCAAGGCCGATGCGCGTAGATTCCCAGAATGTTTACTTTCGGTTAGATTCTTCGACAGCATTCGCAGAGGTGACTGCCGTATTGTGTACCGCAGTCAGAAGTAATTTATTACTTTTGGGAGTTTAGTAACGTGATATCAGTTTTCAATTGTTCGTTCACTTATATTGCTTTCAGATTTAACACACAAGAAACAGTAGCACGGTTTTCGTTGCGAAAATGTGCATTGGCAGTGCTACGCGATCGAATTGTGTATTATGTACACGCGGTGTTCTTCTGGAAAAGACCGCGTCAGTCGTTCAGCCCGCGAGCGGTGGGATGGGGGGGTTCACATGGTTTGTTTGTTTCAGAACCACACCCATATACACACATTTCACATGTAAACCATTTGTCCGCCCCCTGTCGATATTTATCGACTAAGTTCCTTGTTTCCGTTTCCGTCCGTCAGTGGTACCGAAAACAGGACAGAGAGAAGAGGAAGAGGGGAAAGTTGTTTTAGGATGGGTAGTATATATAGATACAGCCCGGATTGTTTGTGTAGCGAGTACTGTGGAAGACTGTGCACAGTTGAGTGATGGCTATCTGGTGGTCGTGGTACCTTGCTCTAGGCACCCCAGGGCAGATCCGTTTCGTGGAGGCAAGAAAATGCTAGCGGCCAGGATCGCGCTTTGTAAGACAGCGAGGGGGTATATAAAGCGAACGTGTCACTAGATACGCAATGATAGATATGAGTCTCTCTACACGCATGCTCGCATATTCTCGCCATTTTTCTCGTGTAGCGAGCCCCTCCACACGCATGCTCGGATATTCTCGCCATTTGTTCGCGTAGCGATTAAGTCTCTCTACACGCATGCTCGCATATTCTCGCCATTTTTCTCGTGTAGCGAGTCTTTCTACACGCATGCTCGGATATTCTCGCCATTTTTTTTGCGTGTGGCTAGCCCCTCTTCACGCATGCTCGCATATTCTCGCCAAATCCTAGAATTGCTCACGGCGAGAGGTCCCTATGAAACTCTATTTCCTCGCCTCACTCGCTTCACCCGTCAAATCTCGCTGCTGAGAAACGGGGCACTTCTGGTCTTGGTTCCTCGCTCCTGGTACCCCAGTGCAAGTTTATGTCAGGTTGGCTCAGAGATTCTTCTGCTTCGCTAGCAGTAGAATATACTCTTCAAAAGTAATTACGGACCGCTCAAGAAAATGTATGCGTTCTCTTCAAAATTTGCTAAGAATTAAGCGTCCAATAATTTATTGAAGCTTCCCCTTTTTTAAAGGACTGCGAGCTTTTCTTTATTTGGTGTTTAACGTCGTTTTCAACCACGAAGGTTATATCGCCGCGACGGGGAAAGGGGGGGGGGGGGGGAGATGGGATAGAGCCACTTGTTAATTGTTTCTTGTTCACAAAAGCACTAATAAAAATATTGCTCCAGGTACAATATATTACCTTACTGGGAGAATGCAAGTTTCCAGTACAAAGGACTTAACATTTCTTACATACTGCTTGACTAAAATCTTTACAAACATTGACTATATTCTATACAAGAAACACTTAACAAGGGTAAAAGGAGAAACAGAATCCGTTAGTCGCCTCTTACGACATGCTGGGGAGCATCGGGTCAATTCTTCCCCCTAACCCGCGGGGGGTGGACTGCGAGCGTTGCTCCAGAAACATGTAAGGTAGACAGTGTTGCACATGTATATATACGTTATGAGCGCTTACGTCCCCTTGCTTTTCTGTGCTTATATATAGAGAGAATCTGAAACAAACGAGGCAGAGCGCTGTTTGGAGATCTGATCAACAAAGGGGCGTAAGCCGCTCTACATGCATACGACATGTGTAATGGAGTAAGTGAGAGTTATTCATGTGCTTATATAGGTTATGGAATTAGCATTCTTTCTGATGGTGCCAACGTCATGGGTATCGATCATTGGTCTTCTCCTTTTCCTTATTTTCATCCTTATGGTTTCAGGTTGATAGCGGCGGGCGCGGTGCTTGCCGGGATAGGTGGGTGTGGCTTGCTGGTCTGTCTGCTGCTGTGTCTCCACGCCTACTTCGTCTTCAATGTCAAGGACGAGGCCGTGCAGACTGTGGTAAGTAATAAGGGGGCGGGGCATAGTTATTGATTGGCATGGTCTGTCTCCACGCCTACT
>NC_090253.1:1048029-1056029 GCF_037325665.1 Littorina saxatilis
GTGTGTGTGGTGTGTGTGTGTGTGTGTGTGTGTGTGTGTATTGGGGGAAGAAGATTTGACATACTGTCAAGCAGTTTATAAAAATCAAGAAAGTGCAAACTTACGGCCATGATAAGGGGACAGAGGTGGCGCAAAATCTAAGATGTTTTTTTTCAAGGCAATTGTTTCTTAAGATTTTGTATAAGAGAGCTTAAAAAAGTTGTTACAAAAAAGTGTTGTTTCCATGATTTATGCGTCAGTATTCAAGCAGCTTTTCCAAAGCAGCCTTTCCAAATTTGACAGCATTTCTTAAATCATTCTTGTGTTAATCATTTAAAGTCTGTTTGTTGTTGTGTTAAGACACCATGTATAGCTAAAGTACACACACAAGTTAGTTCAGGAGATGAACATTTCCCTTTGACGCATTTGAAAGAAATGTCAACGTTTTGCCTTCTGCCTTTGCCAACAGAAATTCCTGAAAAGTGACTTTTCTTTTCATGCACACATCTTGAGGCAACGATTTCCGTATGCCTTGCAAATGGAATGCTAAAAGCAGAGATGTGACTCAAGATATAGTGACAGTTTTGACAAACATCATTCCATCTTCACTGTTTATTGCACAGATTATATCAGTTTGTGCACTTGGTCACACGACTTGACGGAGACTTCACAGCAGCTGCTGTTTACATGAACACGGTTTTTATCGTGTAAGTTCTGGCACCCTACGGTGTTTTGCAATCGTGTTGGCTTTCGTTCGAGAAGGGATGTTAAGCCTATTTTCAGATGCTGCCGATTTCAGCAATGTAGGTTAACATTATCGCCATCGACACATATATTTTTCAATCTCGGTACAGGTAGGGATTCCCAGCAGGTGTGCTGAGTGGTGATCTCATTCTGTCCTCAGTTCAATCGCTTCATTTTGCAGGGCGTGTGATTCCGCTGATTCAGCATAACTAGGCTATTTCTGATACGTTCCTTGCTTAAAAATGCGCTCTGAAACTGCACAGAGTAGATTTTATGATCAGACGATTATACATTCCACATAGATTTGCCAAATATGTATAAAACATGTACTCTTATACATATATATATATATATGTATATATACCCCTATATACCATTTTTGGTCTGTGGAGGTTTAGTTTGTAAAGTGTTGCATTTAACGAGTGCAATAAATACATCGTAAGCGCACAAACTACATCATAGTTGGAACAGGTACATGTGCACTAGAGCCTGTATGTCTTTTCCTGTCGAGACTGGAGACAGACTCTTAGCCTTTGTAACCTTGTGCACGAAATAATCCATCCATCTTGTCAGAAAAATGGAATTCTGAAAACCCAAGCTTTCATTTTTGTCCAGTGGTTTACAGGTTACATCACAGCTGATGACTCGTATGGCATCACATCCATGTCTCGAAATATGAATGACGTCACTCTCGACAGAGCCTCGACTGATGACTTTCATATTTTTACGAACGGTCTTGACACGGATAAAATGATTACGAACTTGCAGCTGCTTTGCATCAAACTATATATGGATCTGTTAAGACAGTAAAGCCGTTCCTTAATTCAGCCCGAAGTCGTCTTCGCGAAGTCTTTTTACCGAAAACCTCAGTGTTATATATTCGTGGGTCCAGCTTCGTGAAGTATACTTCGCGGAGTCGACTTGGCCCAGTTAAGGTCAGGCTTACCGTATCATTCAACCTATTGCTGTGTCCACAGGGCCCAGTTAAGGTCAGGCTTACCGTATAATTCAACCTATTGCTGTGTCCACAGGGCCCAGTTAAGGCCGTCAGGCTTACCGTATCATTCAACCTATTGCTGTGTCCACAGGGCCCAGTTAAGGTCAGGCTTACCGTATCATTCAACCTATTGCTGTGTCCACAGGGTCCAGTTAATGACAAGCTTACCGTATCATTCAACCTATTGCTGTGTCCACAGGGCCCAGTTAAGGTCAGGTTTACCGTATCATTCAACCTATTGCTGTGTCCACAGGGCCCAGTTAAGGTCAGGCTTACCGTATCATTCAACCTATTGCTGTGTCCACAGGGTCCAGTTAATGACAAGCTTACCGTATCATTCAACCTATTGCTGTGTCCACAGGGCCCAGTTAAGGTCAGGCTTACCGTATCATTCAACCTATTGCTGTGTCCACAGGGTCCAGTTAATGACAAGCTTACCGTATCATTCAACCTATTGCTGTGTCCACAGGGCCCAGTTAAGGTCAGGCTTACCGTATCATTCAACCTATTGCTGTGTCCACAGGGCCCAGTTAATGACAAGCTTACCGTATCATTCAACCTATTGCTGTGTCCACAGGGCCCAGTTAAGGTCAGGCTTACCGTATCATTCAACCTATTGCTGTGTCCACAGGGCCCAGTTAAGGCCGTCAGGCTTACCGTATCATTCAACCTATAGCTGTGTCCACAAGGCCCAGTTAAGCACAAGCTTACCGTATCATTCAACCTATTGCTGTGTCCACAGGGTCCAGTTAATGACAGGCTTACCGTATCATTCAACCTATTGCTGTGTCCACAGGACCACCCCTGGTCGGACGACGCCTTGCCCTCCCAGGAGATCCCGGGCTACGCCACCATCTCCAAACCCTCCTCCCTCAAATCGCCAGACTCCACCCTCCGACGTAACGGGGGCGGGGCCAAGAAGGTCACCATGGCCCCGGATGTCGCTCTGGACGCCGACGTGAGAGCGCCTGCGCTGAGAAGTACCGCTTCCGGCGAGGGGATGCAGTTTGTGACCGCCACGTCGCCAAACCTGTCCCTGGCTGACCCCGCCTCCCCTGGATATAGGACGCTGGGGCCTTACGCTGTGATTGACACCTCGGGGGGATCGCGGGGGGTGGTGGAAGTGCCGAGGGAGCGCACGTCAGCCGGGTCATCGATGGAGTCGTTTGACCAGCGGAGCTACGCACAGCAGCAGCAGTACAACCTTCAGCAGCAGGTGAGAGGCTTGCGTTTACCTTGCGAAACGCGCGCATGCATGCAAGCAGGCATGTACGCGCGCACACACGCGCAGGCCCACGCACGCGCGCGTGTGCGCACACACAAGCACGCACAAACACACACGCACAAACACACACACACAAACACACAGTGGAGAGAGACTAGAATTGTATTGAATTGTTTTAGATAAGTACTTTGCTGTCTGTCTGACAGGAAAGATGTTAAAATGTTTATGGAATCTGTTGCAATTCCATAAATCTCAAGCTTTTTGATAAGGAGTTTAAGGAGAGAGAGAGAGAGAGAGAGAGAGAGAGAGAGAGAGAGAGAGAGAGAGAGAGAGAGAGAGAGAGAGAGAGAGGAGGGGGGGGGGAGAGAGAGAAAGAAGAGCATGTAATTTTTTAAAAAAACCTTTGTTTCATTGCATTAGCACATGATGAATCCTCTATCGCAGTATCCTTGTTTCCACAGAAGCAACAACAGCAGTTACTGCAGCGACAACACCTGGACCCCGACATCCAGCACCAACGTCAGCAGCTGGAACTCCACCGCCAGCACCTCCTACAACAACAAAACCAACAACAACACCAACAACAACACCAACAACAACAACAACAACAACAACAACAACAACAACAACAACAACAACAACAACAACAACAACAACAACCCCGTCAACCACAGCACCACTTCAGAGTGCAGCCTCAGTCCCAGTCACACCACGTGACCTACGCTCAGGTCCAGCGCCCCCCAGCGGTTGTGGCCCAGAACTCCCCCTCCCACTCCGTGTCCTCGCAGCAGTCGTCTGTCTTCACGACAGGTTTGTTGGTTGGTTGTTGTTATAAGTTATTTCTAATATGCTGACTGTTAGCAAATTGTATTACCAATTCAGTGCCCCATATGGCTTTTTGACCAATCAGGACGGATTCTAGGTGACCCTCTAAATGTTATAACGTTCAGGCAGGGACCCTTTTTGTTTATCAAGCTAAAAATGAACAAGACAAAGTAACAATTTAAATCAGCAATATCAGTGTGATTTATTCTAAAGAATGACACTTCAAATGCTGTCAGATAATACTCTCTTTATCTAAAAAATACCGAAAAGCGAGTTTTGTCGGTGGGTGCTTTACGGAACAGCGAGGCACCGCCCATCCTCTGAGTGTGCAATGCCGACTCGCTCACTTGAAATCTAAATTATCAAAGTTTGGAAAATCAAGTGAAATTGGGTCACTCGCTTTACGTCAAATGTATCTTTACGTCATTTCCCATCCGTCTGGAGTCGGTTCTAAATCTGTCGCTCTCTGTTCAACAAGAAAAAGCGAAGCAACCGAAACGCATGTTCAACATGGTTTGTTGTGTGTCAAACGCATTTGACCTGTGAATATTCATCACGTAATGTGTGTTACTCTGATTGGCTGACCCAGGTCACGAGAATTCTTTGACTGACAGGCATAATCAGGTAGGAGCGCTCCAGTTCCCATTGCGACTGTTCTGTCTAATTCGCGGGGTCGCTTCGAAATTTCTTTTGGTCGAAGTATGCTGACTGTTAGCAAATGATAACAGACATGTCTCACAAACGATGTCAGCATTCGCCTAAAAGGCTCATGCTTGATATCTTTTTTCTCGACATGTCTGTTATCATTTGCTAACAGTCAGCATATTAGAAATAACTCATAATAACAGACATGTCGAGAAAAACGATTATCAGCATGAACCGGGGTCGATCGAATGCTGATAAAATTATCATTTTTGAGACATGTCTGTTAACATTTGCTTGTTAACGTCAGCATATTAGAAATAACGGTTTTATTACCGTCTGTTTTGACCAAAAGAAATTTTGAAGCGACCCCACGAATTAGACAGAAAAACCGCAATGGGAACTGGATCGTACCTATCTGATTATGCATGTCAGTTAGAAGGTTCTAAAACCGTCAGAGTGTGTGCACTGTAGTGCACGCTTAAAACTAGGTTCGTTTAGGTCTATGACAGTAAGAAGGTAGAAGGTTGTAAGAAGCTCATGTCTATTCACATTTGTTCCCTCAAATCTTGTTCAAAATCTTGATCATTAAAAAGTAAAAAATGATTACCAGGGGGACCATTCCGGGATCAGTAAAACATTCAGAGTTTCATTTGTTTTTTTCTTTAAACAAAACTGATTGTACCCGTCTCACGTGCCCCTAATGGCTTGGCCGTGAGGGCGTAAAGCTGAAACTTGATCTTTCTCGCACTGTATTGATTGGTTCGAATGTCTTGTACGTCCACAGGCAGTGTGGGTGGAGCTGGGGGCAGTGTGGGCGGGGCGGGAGGCAGCCTAGGTGCGGGGCAGACGGCATCACTGGCCAGCAACTACCGGATCCAGACGTCAGGCCTGCAGTACCAGAGCGGACGACCCTACACCGAGGACGACGACTACGACAACCCGGTGGAGCGCACCCCCATGTTGGCCCAGCAGCAGTTCCAGCGTTCTAGCCCCGCCTCGTACAACCCCAGCCTCTCCCCCTACAGCGCTACTAGCCCCTCCCCCTACAGTGCTACTAGCCCCTCCCCCTCCTCCTCCTTCTCCTACACGGCGGGCCGCACGGGGAGTCTGTCGCGCTTTGCTCAGGAGCAGGGCCCCGCCTCCCTCCCCGCCCAACACGCTGTCATGTCCCAGCAAAGACAGGCCATCACCATCCCCATCCAGCTGGTATCCTCAGCCCCGCCCCCCGACCTTCAGGCCACGTCCATCCCTATTCACCACAGCTCCGCCCCCTCCTCCTTCGGCGCCGGTCGTTCAGGCGTGACGACTAACCAGCACAGCGCTGCTACCCACGCCTCCTCCTACTCCTCATCCAGTAACACGGGGCGGGGGGTCAGCTTCGGCAGCGGGGTGAAGCCGGGGGAGGTGGAGGTGGAGGTACCGGAGCCTGCCCCCCTCCAGTACCCCTCGGAGCGCCGCCCCATGACATTCGAGCAGCAGTCGTCGTCCAAGATGAGCATCTACGACAACGTGCTCTTCCCTTCCGCTGAGGCCGAGGGCTAGTAGTCTGCTACACTCATCAGACGCTGTTTCTCTCTTCCCTTCCGCTGAGGCCGAGGGCTAGTGATGAAATAGTCTGCTACACTCATCAGACGCTGTTTCTCTTTTCCTGCGGGCACTGCAACACACACATTGCGTGATTTATTGTCACTTCGTCACGCACGTCATTGGGTCTGAGGACGAGAAATGAAACAGTCTGCCCCATAAGACTGACACATCAGACACTGTTTCTATTTTCCAGCGGGCACTGCTACTCACACCTTGCGTGATTTGTGGACACCTCGTCGTGCATGTCTCTGAGTCTGAGGGCGAGTGATGAAATTGTCTGCTCTATTCGACTGACTCATCAGACGCTGTTTCTATTTTCCTGCGGGCACTGCTACTCACACATTGCGTGATTTGTGGACACCTCGTCACGCATGTCTCCGAGGGCGAGTGAGCATAGCATGTTGGGCTGACTATGGCTGACTATGGCTGACTTCTCAGACAATTTCTCTTTTCCTGCGGGCACTGCTAATCATAACTGCGTGATTTGCTGTCGTGTGGACATCTCGTCACGCCCTTACCTTCACACACAGTGGGCGGATGGTTGTTGGGCGATGCATAGGGCATGGATAAGGTTAAGGGATAAGATTTCATAAAGTCCTGTAAGGTTACCCCTATGGACATTCAGGCTGCTGCTCACTGCGGAAAGTGAGCTGCCATATAGCACGGCGCTACCCATACAGCACGGCGCTACCCAATTTGATTTTGTTTAAGCCAGTCAAACAGGAGTGAGTTCCAGCTAAATGTTTTGTCCAAGAAACCGGAACCTGCTATTGCTTAACTCGATCGTAGTAGTCTCCCTTTCACACCGAGTAGGCTATTTACATTAGGACAACAATCTTCTACTGCCATGCTTACGATGGGAGATGGATCAAGTTAAAAGGTGACATCAAAAATACCATACACAACAATGCTAACTACTTCTACACCTCAGCAAATTACTGTATGTTTGGCGTACATTGACTTCAAATTATGGATGATAAGTTTACACTGTTTAAAGTTGTAGGTACAAGGAGAGGGCTTTGCAAAACTTCAAATTATTGACTGCAGGTGTACTTGGTCGACAAAAGAATGACAGTGCGTGTTTGTGGGGAGCTGGTTTGAAACCTCGTGTCAGACTAACGCGCCATCCCGTCTTCAGTCCTTTTACAATGGTCAAGAATTGTAGCAAGCAAAGAACCCGCACTGTAGTTCGTTGACAAGATCACTATTCGATTTTGTATTATGTTTGTTTGTTTGTTTGTGTGTGTGGGTTGGTGGGGGGTGTCAAGTGTGTGATTGTGTGTGTGTGTGTGTGTGTGTGTGTGTGTGTGTGTGTGTGTGTGTGTGTGTGTGTGTGTGTGTGTGTGTGCGGGAATGCGTGCTTGCGTACGTGAGTGCGTGTGTGTGTGCAAAGGGCTTTTCATTGGAAGAAAGCTGTTTTCCGCGTTGTATGGTCATTGTGTTCTGAATCCCGGACTTACTTTAATTGCCCGTGAACAGTCGTCCCTCCGTGAACCTACAGTACAGCCTGAGTACTACACACTTGTACGTATGTTGATCTTCTCGATCCCAGAACTCTAAGCAGCGTCGTGAACACGGGCACTGCATTGCTAAGATCTCAAGACCACCATACCCCACCACCTCCATCTGATTCAGATCTCACCTACAAAAGAGGGGAAGTAACTGCAGCGGTGACACACCGCAGGAACAGTACTTGGGAAAACTATTGCTCTCCCCTTATGTTTGTTGCCCATTACTTTACATGGGTAATGTGGGTCGTTGTTGGTGAATATACCGGACGGACATTCGTCGTCGGCTTTCTTCTCTTTGTCTATTTGGCAAGAACTGATTTATACAAGACAAAATGTTCAGGCGGTAACGAAGCGGAAGGGAGGTCATCCATATCCATGAAATACTGATTTGACATTAGTTGTCCTGAATTTGTCTCCCCTACATCTCTCTCTAAAAAGCGCATGATTTCACCATCCCCAAGTCGTAGCTTTGGTGCCCTTTGCATCT
>NC_090253.1:1056229-1185658 GCF_037325665.1 Littorina saxatilis
GACGTCAGGAATTCCTTGTCAATGTTGTAGTTTTTGTTCACATGTCACGTGTAGCAAGGCTGAAAGTGCCGACACAATGAAGACATAAAACCAAGAAGGCTGAAAGATAACCGAGTCCATGTATGAAATAGCATGTTAATATTTTTGGACTAGCTGTGTGTGTGTGTGTGTGTGTGTGTGTGTGTGTGTGTGTGTGTGTGTGTGTGTGTGTGTGTGTGTGTGTGTGTGTTTCAAGACAATGAATGTGATTTTGAGGATTGCCACATTATTAATGGATTGTAGCCTATCTGTGTATGTCAAATTAAATTATCCCTACGGCTACGTAATTCACATTTGCCAAAATGGAAAGTTCGCATAGTGTAGATAAGTTGATGTTGAATTCTACCTGCTTCTGTTGACAGTGTTGAATGTGAATGTATCTTGCTATCCCTTACCTCAGCGCCTTCTGCTTGCACTAAGTGACTTGTGTTGCTGAAAAAAACTTCTTGTTGATCTGGTTTTTCGGTGTGCGTTTGAGAGAGCGTGCGCGTTTGTCACAGTGTGTGTGTGTGTGTGTGTGTGTGTGTGTGTGCGTGTGTGTGTGTGTGCGTGTGTGTGTGTGTGTGTGTGTGTGTTTGGTATAACTATGTAGCTCATTGACACCAAGAACCAGGAAGAAGAAGCTAAGCGCACATCCTAACTATAAACCTGCACACATGCATCTTCAGCTCTCTCAGTGATCTGTCGATCGCTTCCTTTATTTGAATTACAAAGAGGTGTCGTACTGCATGCACCAGGCAGGTTCTATAGGAAGTACAAAGAGGTGCAGTACTGCATGCACCAGGCTGGTTCTACAGGAAGTACAAAGAGGTGCAGTACTGCATGCACCAGGCTGGTTCTATAGGAAGTACAAAGAGGTGCAGTACTGCATGCACCAGGCTGGTTCTATAGGAAGTACAAAGAGGTGTCGTACTGCATGCACCAGGCTGGTTCTATAGGAAGTACAAAGAGGTGTCGTACTGCATGCACCAGGGAGGTTCTATAGGAAGTACAAAGAGGTGCAGTACTGAATGCACCAGGCAGGTTCTATAGGACGTACAAAGAGGTGCAGTACTGAATGCACCAGGGAGGTTCTATAGGAAGTACAAAGAGGTGTCGTACTGCATGCACCAGGCAGGTTCTATAGGAAGTACAAAGAGGTGCAGTACTGCATGCACCAGGCAGGTTCTATAGGAAGTACAAAGAGGTGCAGTACTGCATGCACCAGGCAGGTTCTATAGGAAGTACAAAGAGGTGCAGTACTGAATGCACCAGGCAGGTTCTATAGGAAGTACAAAGAGGTGTCGTACTGCATGCACCAGGCAGGTTCTATAGGAAGTACAAAGAGGTGCAGTACTGCATGCACCAGGCAGGTTCTATAGGAAGTACAAAGAGGTGCAGTACTGCATGCACCAGGCAGGTTCTATAGGAAGTACAAAGAGGTGTCGTACTGCATGCACCAGGCAGGTTCTATAGGAAGTACAAAGAGGTGTCGTACTGCATGCACCAGGCAGGTTCTATAGGAAGTACAAAGAGGTGTCGTACTGCATGCACCAGGCAGGTTCTATAGGAAGTACAAAGAGGTGTCGTACTGCATGCACCAGGCAGGTTCTATAGGAAGTACAAAGAGGTGTCGTACTGCATGCACCAGGCAGGTTCTATAGGAAGTACAAAGAGGTGCAGTACTGAATGCACCAGGCAGGTTCTATAGGAAGTACAAAGAGGTGTCGTACTGCATGCACCAGGCAGGTTCTATAGGAAGTACAAAGAGGTGCAGTACTGCATGCACCAGGCAGGTTCTATAGGAAGTACAAAGAGGTGTCGTACTGCATGCACCAGGCAGGTTCTATAGGACGTACAAAGAGGTGCAGTACTGCATGCACCAGGCAGGTTCTATAGGACGTACAAAGAGGTGCAGTACTGCATGCACCAGGCAGGTTCTATAGGACGTACAAAGAGGTGCAGTACTGAATGCACCAGGCAGGTTCTATAGGAAGTACAAAGAGGTGCAGTACTGAATGCACCAGGCAGGTTCTATAGGAAGTACAAAGAGGTGCAGTACTGAATGCACCAGGCAGGTTCTATAGGAAGTACAAAGAGGTGTCGTACTGAATGCACCAGGCAGGTTCTATAGGAAGTACAAAGAGGTGCAGTACTGAATGCACCAGGCAGGTTCTATAGGACGTACAAAGAGGTGCAGTACTGAATGCACCAGGCAGGTTCTATAGGAAGTACAAAGAGGTGCAGTACTGAATGCACCAGGCAGGTTCTATAGGAAGTACAAAGAGGTGCAGTACTGCATGCACCAGGCAGGTTCTATAGGAAGTACAAAGAGGTGCAGTACTGGATGCACCAGGCAGGTTCTATAGGAAGTACAAAGAGGTGCAGTACTGCATGCACCAGGCGGGTTCTATAGGAAGTACAGAGAGGTGCAGTACTGCATGCACCAGGCAGGTTCTACAGGACGTATAAGGCCTACAAAAAAAAAAAGGTGTGGTTACGGTAACCCGACCTACCCTATTTTTAGGGGCCGACCCTATAACTTTTTATCACATTTGTCAACAAAAAAAACCACCACAAAAACCCAAAAAACGAGTGCAGAAAACGCAATGAAAGCAAAAGCGCCCGAGTCGCACACTTATTTCCCTGTCAAGTAGGTTTAATTTGTACACATTAGAAAAAAAAGTTTAAAAAAAAAGTGATTGCCTACCTTCCTACCCTATTTTTTTTTTTGGCTATGTTACCGTAACCACACCTATTTTTTTTGGCCTAAAGTGTATAATTAAGTTAAATACAATTCGAACATTTAACGAATAATCTTTTAACCACTATCTATCAATGAAGCATAAAATACAGTTAAATCCTGTTTGAACATTGAACGAGAAGTCATTCACCAGCATTTATCTACAAAGCATATATACTAAGTTAAATATACTTTAAGCATTAAACTGACAGTCTTTTAATTACCATGCATTAATAAATTGTACAATAACAATAAATACAGTCAGAATATTAAACGAGAAATCATTAACTACAATTAATCAATAAAGCGCATAGTAATTAGAAAACAGGGAAAGAGTGACGACTCTTGCTGTTTGTGAGGCAAGCTTTCGACACGTGCTCCTTGTCCACGTGTGTCAGACACACCCCTCGCTAGTGACTGGCCTGTAATGTCACGTGGGGAAGTTTGATTCTCTAAAAGCAAGAGTATTCACACATAGTTGTTTCCGACCATCTATACATCTATACATATAAATAAAAGAGAGTGTCTGTCTGTCTGTGTGTGTGTCTGTGGTCGCCATACCTCTGAGATGGCAAGAGGCAGGAACAAGATAGTGTGCACGTACACTCCCTAGGTGCCGCAGATGTGCACCTGGGTTTTAGTTTCTTGATTCATTGTTTCCTTTCTCAGATTATGGACCTCCCATTTATTGAATACAGCCTATATGGTGCAAGACCAGTTCAGTGCCTACTGTTCACCTGTAGCAAGCACATCATGCCAGTGATATTAGAGACTCGCTATTGCTCCAATGAGGGGAAGAAATGAAGAATGAAAAATTAACTGGACAATTCCGGAAATTTCTAGAAGGTAAGGGAGATAACTCTTTTTTGTCTGTGGTCGCCATACCTCTGAGATGGCAAGAGGCAGGAACAAGATAGTGTGCACGTACACTCCCTAGGTGCCGCAGATGTGCACCTGGGTTTTAGTTTCTTGATTCATTGTTTCCTTTCTCAGATTATGGACCTCCCATTTATTGAATACAGCCTATATGGTGCAAGACCAGTTCAGTGCCTACTGTTCACCTGTAGCAAGCACATCATGCCAGTGCCGCTTACTCCCGGGCGAAGCCGGGCTTAACTGCTAGTCGTCTATAAAACAAGAATATTTTAAGCCCCATGTCTAAATGCGGCATTGCAGTATAATATTCCAGTACCCTAACAATCGACACACCGGGCCTCCAATCTACCATAACTTCTCTAAACACTGCATAGATAGGTAAGAGCATAATCTTACAAAACACAGCACCATTCTTTCAAACTAGCTCAACTGATAAATGAATCAAGTGTAGCGTCGTATTCCCCAAAACTTCATACACACTGAAATCAGAAAAGCGAATATTTCACATAACTCCAAATGTGTTATGCAGTGGCACATGTTCACTTCTGTTGTTTTGTCAATCATGCAGGTATGGCCCTGAAGCAGTATGAATTGTATAGGGTTGACGGGCGCTGTGGCGGGGTGGTAAGACGTCGGCCTCTTAATCGGAAGGTCGAGGGTTCGAATCCCGGCCGCGGCCGCCTGGTGGGTTAAGTGTGGAGATTTTTCCGATCTCCCAGGTCAACTTATGTGCAGACCTGCTAGTGGCTTATCCCCCTTCGTGTGTACACGCAAGCACAAGACCAAGTGCGCACGGAAAAGATCCTGTTATCCATGTCTGAGTTCGGTGGGTTATAGAAACACGAAAATACCCAGCATGCTTCCTCCGAAAGCGGCGTATGGCTGCCTTAATGGCGGGGTAAAAACGGTCATACACGTAAAATTCCACTCGTGCAAAAACACGAGTGTACGTGGGAGTTTCAGCCCACGAACGCAGAAGAAGAAGAAGAAGTATAGGTTTTTTTCAATTGCCTTTCAAATAATGCCTGAAGAGGATCGGGACTTTCCCAATCTTCGCTTCTCTCAATGATAAAGATAAAACCTTCAACGCACCCAAACCACCACAAGCTTAAAGGAGCAGTCCTTCTCGTAAAAGCGTCCCGGCTCACCCTCTTATATTTGTCCATGATTTTACGTTGAATTCGATCATCCCTCCACTTGGACACATACCACAATCTGCAGCCCGTGCAGACTGGTAATGTGTTGATGAATTATAGTTTGATAACTGTCAGTATTGTCAATCAGCAGCCCGGCAGCTTGCTATGGTGGTGAGCAGAAAACTTTACAGGGGAATGAATGTGCATTTAAGAAAATTCCCATAAATGTCCTGACAGCATTTATATGGTACATTTGTTTCAACCCTGGTTCTAAACATACTAGGCAGGACTGAATAAGGTATGAACATAACTCGACAAGAAGAACCCTGGTTCTAAACATACTAGGCAGGACTGAATAAGGTATGAACATAACTCGACAAGAACGAACAGACCGGTTTTCGAAAGAGGAGAAGTTGTGCTGACCAGATATTTGTCTTGCGTTACATCATTGAGCAGTGCACAGAGTGGCAGAGACAGCCATGTACATCAACTTCGTCGACTTTGAAAAGGCCTTTGACAGCATTCACAGGAACAGCCTTTGGCGAACCCTTCTCGCCCATGGGATTTCACAGCAATTACTTCTTCTGATCGAGAGCTTTTACAACACCTTCACATGCCAAGTAGGAAACAGCGACCTGGGGTGTTATGTATGAGTGACGTCGAAAGTACACGCCGACTTCAGCGAAGTCATGACTTGAAAGTCGCCGTCTACCGCAGGCGCTCAGTCGGTATGCACGGGTGACGACCAGACCGCCGACTTTCAAGTTGCCGTGTAAAGCAAGGTCACCAGTCAATCTATTTTTATAACGAGGAATTCCTTCCTTTGCGCATGCGCTAGGGTCATTCGATAACATCCTCCCGCTTCCTCGCACGGGGAGTTCGACTATTCAGAGATGGAGAGCAGTGAAATATGGGTCAGTGGGACGGAGAGCGTGGAGAAATCAGTGGAGGCGCAAAAGATGAAACGAGCAAGAGGGTGCCTGTCGCGAAAAAACTGAGTCAAAAACCGCACCAGTGAAATATGGGTCAGTGCTACTTTGCTCTGAAACGAATCAAAGATGTCTTCGCTAATCTTATCGGTGTTGGTTCTAAAATAATATGACAAGGGAAGTGAATCTCGCAACAACAAAAAAATATTTTTAGTCCAGCACTTCCAACTATTGGGTTCTGTCTAAAAAAACGATTACGGCGAAAAAATTCGTCGACTTTGATGGCGGAAAACCATGAAAATGGCCATTCTGTTCACTGAAGTCGGCGTGTAAACCATTTAGACGACCTCCGGAGCACGTCTAAATTTAGTTGCCAGTTTCGGTGGTACAAGCGTGTAGTCGCCACCCGTGCATACCGTGTATCTCGCGGTTGGCGGCACTCGCTGTTTGCACGCCGCCTAAACGTTTAGACGTCACTCATGCATAACTCCCCTGACGTTCGATGTGAAGACAAGAGTGAGGCATGGTGACCACATGTCAGCACTAATCTTTAACTTGGTCATCGACTGGGTCATGCGGCGAACAACAGAAGACCAACCGAGAGCACCTTCGCTCAGCAAGTAGGCCTGAAGATCAGCCACAAGAAAACAGAGGTGATGACACTGAACACCCCAAACCCCTCTCCAATCCAAGTAGACGGAACAGACCTGCCCACAACTGAAGCCTTCATGTACCTTGGCAGCATTGTACGACACGATAGAGGAGCAGGTAATGACATCAAGAGCTGTCTTAACAAGGCCAGAAACACCTTCAGAATGCCGAAACACATATGAAGGTCCTCCCAGTACAGCACTACCACCAAGTTGAGATTGTACCAGAGCTGTGTCCTCTCCACATTACTCTATGGCTCAGAATGCTGGAGAATGACGGAAAGCGACTTAACCAAGCTGTGTCCTCTCCACATTACTCTATGGCTCAGAATGCTGGAGAATGACGGAAAGCGACTTAACCAAGCTGTGTCCTCTCCACATTACTCTATGGCTCAGAATGCTGGAGAATGACGGAAAGCGACTTAACCAAGCTGTCAACCTTTCACACAAAGAACCTCCGGAGAAAAATCCTGCGAAACTTCTGGCCCAACACCATCTCATACCAACAGCTACTTGCCCAGTGCAACCAAGAGAGCATAGAGACCATCGTCCCGGGAAGGCGGTGGACATGGATTGGGCAAGTCATGCGAGGAGAGCAGGATAGCACTGCCAGGACTGCCTTTCACTGGACACCAGAGGGGAAGCGCAAGAGAGGCAGTCTCAAGAAAAACCAAAACATGATTTATTTTTTAGTTACAAATTTGTTCATGGCAGTAGGCCGAATTCATACACAAGCAAACACAGTCTGTAATGATTATCTTCATAGTTTGTACAGGTCAACAAATTGTAAATCGTGTCAATATTCTATCCCTCTTGTCGATTATTGATTAAATAATCCGTTGTACTTAAGTAATCTCTCAGATTTGTTCCCTGGGGTTGTCGTTGTCGTTGTTTTGGGGTTGTTGTTGTTTTGTGGTTGTTGTTGTTGTTGTTGTTGTTGTTTGGAGTTGTTGTCGTTGTTGTTGTTGTTGTTGTTGACTATCCAGGTGTGACGACGGCCGCTACAGCCGTGACGTCACACTCCCTGGTCTTGCTGCCCGCTTTCAGGAACCAGTGTCCGTGCTTCTTGGCGCGCTTCTTCTTCTCGCCCTTCGACTTTAGGAAGTTGTTGTTGATGATGACCGGCAGGGGGCGCTCCTGGCGCTGGGCAAGGGGCAGCTGGTACCACCGACCGTCACGGAAAGCGGGTACGGGTAGATGCTCCACCCGGATCCCCCCGTATCGTCGTTTGACCAGTCCGGAGAGGAACTCTTGGTCGTTGAGTCGCCACGACACGAGGTGACCGGCGCTGTTCGTGCTTGTCTGTTCGTACAGGTCATCGAGCTGCTCCATCAGACGGTCCCACAGCTGGAGAGTGCGCGGGGTTGGCTTCAGCAGGAGGAAGCCCCCGGCCGTCCGGTTTTTCACCACCGTGGCCACCATGTCCGCCTCCTGGTAACGGTCGGACAGGAGGAGGGGGAGGGGGTTGGACAGCCACACGCAGTCCACCTCAAACAGCAGCACTGTGACGCCGGCCTGCAGCATGCCTTGGATGTAGCGTGATCGCTCTATCATCATGCGCACGTAGCCCGCGTGGGAGTACACCTGAAACACAATACAACACACAATAATACAATACACAACAATACAATACAACACTGTACAACACAGTACAACACAATACAATGCAACACACTACAACACAGTACAACACAGTAAAACACAATACAACACAGTACAACACTGTACAACACAGTACAACACAGTACAACAAAATATAATACAGTACAACACAGTACAACACTGTACAAAACAGTACAACACAGTACAACAAAATATAATACAATACAACACAGTACAACACTTTACAACACTGTACAACACAGTGCAACACAGTACAACAAAATATAATACAGTACAACACAGTACAACACAGTACAACACAATGCAACTTTCTTTTTCTTTTCTTTATTTGGTGTTTAACGTCGTTTTCAACCACGAAGGTTATTTTGCGACGGGGAAAGGGGGAAATGGGATAGAGCCACTTGTCAGTTGTTTCTTGTTCACAAAAGCACTAATCAAAAATGTTCTCCATGGGCTTGCAACGTAGTACAATATATTACCTTACTGGGAGAATGCAAGTTTCCAGTACAAAGGACTTAACATTTCTTACATACTGCTTGACTAAAATCTTTACAAAAATTGACTATATTCTATACAAGAAACACTTAACAAGGGTAAAAGGAGAAACAGAATCCGTTAGTCGCCTCTTACGACAACAACACAATACAACACAGTACAACACAATATAATACAGTAAAACACAGTACAACACAGTACTACACAATATGATACAGTACAACACAATATAATACAGTAAAACACAGTACAACACAGTACAACACAATATAATACAGTACAACACAGTACAACACAATATAATACAGTACAACACAGTACAACACATTATCCTACATATACGTGAGAGAGACATTCGTGAGATAGTAATCGTTCAAATCACACGTGTGTATATCATGTAAATGAGGTCATGTCAAGCAAGTCTGGCAGGGACCTGTTTTTCTACTGCTTATGATGCCAAAGTCACCGAGACAAACGTCATTATAGAAAAAAAATTGCGCTCGCTAATTACCCTCGATGAACACGTCACGCCGCCATACCTTCAGAGTGACGTTTCTTTACTTTGACGTAATATATTGCACGAGGCTTTAGAAGAGATCGAGGTTCCAAAACAAGCGTCTTCGATTTAGCTGCCTCGACTGCAGGACTTTTTGAGTAAAAATTAATACACTATTAGGTAATACACTAAAGTAGCCTACAGTATTAGGATAAACAGAATAACACATGGCTTGCTGTTTAGTACCAGATTTACACTCGTTGCTTTTTCAAATAGTGAACAGCTCGCTTTCGCTCGCAGTTCAATATTTTAAAAAAACCTGACTCGTGTAAATCTGGTACGACACAGCAAGCCATGTAGTATTCTCTATGTACAACACAGTGCAACACAGTACAACACAATATAATACAGTACACCACAGTACAACACCGTACAACACAATATAATACAGTACACCACAGTACAACACAATATAATACAATACAACACAGTACAACACAATACAACACCGTACAACACAATACAATACAGTACAACACAATACAACACAGTACTAGGGTTTAGCCTGGAAGAAAAAGACAATTGGACATTTGTACCCCTCAACCAAATTCTGATGGGACATCACACAGTCGAAGGCAAAACGCACAAAGCACAGCTAGGCGGTCCAAAAATGCTTTTGACGAAAGATGCAAAATAGTGCTATTTAGTGCCATATGATGATATGAGAATTTGCCAGTGTATCCGGTTAGTGTGTGTGTGTGTGTTTGTCTGTGTTTCGATCGATATCACTATGTTCACAGTTTCCACAAAGGTAATCGCGCAAGCACAGATAGTTCGCAGAATTGGTTGAATACTAATGAATTACATTTTTAAAGCAAATCACATTGCATTTTACAAACTTGCAAGTTGCTCGGCTTGGCGCGCGTTTTTGCCTAGCTCATTCCGAACATTGTACTCCCGTGAAAAGTGTGCATGGGGTGGCGCAGTGGTAGCCTACGTAATCTCAGTGCGCCCTTTGACGCACTGAAGGCAATTCCAATGGGACATTTTGAGATGTTATGCGCCAATGGCACAAGGCGCACTAGTAAATAAAACCCTGCAATACAACACAGTACAACACAGTACAACACAAGACAACACAGTACAACACAATACAGTACAACACAATACAACACAATACAACACCGTACAACACAGTACAACACAATACAACACCGTACAACACAGTACAACACAATACAACACAGTGCAACACAATACAACACAGTACAACACAATACAACACAGTACAACACAACAGTACAACACAATATAATACAGTACAACACAGTACAACACAATATAATACAATACAACACAGTACATAGAGAATACTACATGATCATGTTACATGGCTTGCTGTGTCGTACCAGATTTACACGAGTTTTTTGGGTTTTTTTAATATTGAACTGCGAGCGAAAGCGAGCTGTTCACTATTTGAAAAAGCAACGAGTGTAGTATTCTGTTTATCCTACATACTGTACTTACGTGTATTTTACTGAAAATTTCCTGCAGTCGAGGCAGCTAAATTGAAGACGCTTGTTTTGGAACCTCTTTTTTTTTTTTTTTTTTTCATAGAGGTATATTACACTCACGAAACATGGACATTTTCTCTTTACAATGGAAATATTCCTTATATTTACAAATCAATTTTTCTACTTAATATTTGAAACTCAAAAATTACAAACACTGATCCCCGACAAGTTGTCTTTCTAAAAATACTAACACACATTTTCCCAATTAATATTACGTGATTTACACAATTTCTCATCGTTTTACAACAACTTGTGTCTTGATAGCCAAATATTATATCCTGCATCTTAAACTTAACCCTTAATCCAGCCTTTTCCTCTATTCAGTTTTCTATCTTCGTCCAAAACAACTTTACCGGTATGCACTCATAAAAAAAATGTTCAACAAAATCAACTTCCGTACAACATATACAACATCTGTTATTCTCCCTGGCTTGCATTTTACATAATAAAATATTTGTTGGATATATGTTATGTAACATTTTCCATTGCAATTCTCTTAACCTCACTTCTTTAGAAACATAGGCAAGGGTCCAAATGTCCTTATTTACTTGTACACCAAACTTCCTCAACCAAAAATTATATACACAAGGTTTTTCTACAGCAGTATCTACACTTTTCTTTTCTATCATTTTTCGTATTTGGCTTATTTTTATCATATACAGGCTACCATCAAACAATTGCTTATCCATCTGGACAATAATATGTTTATTTTCAATCCAATTAATCCATACTTTGGGTAATGCGTTTATTAATGCCCAATAATCCAATAAAATATTTGCATTATTCTTTCCAATTTGTATATATACCTCAGCTGCTGACTTCAATCTCTTTTCTTCCACTATAAACAAATCACTTACTCTTTCAATCCCAGCATTTTTCCAATAAAAATAAAACAACATTTTCCCTTTATACCGAATCAAATCATTACTCCACAAAATCTGTTTATACAAATTGTTTACATCAATCTTATCATGTTCCACCCTAAGCTTGTAATTCAAATGTGTCCACACTACCCTCTGCCAAAATGGGCTTCCAATCATTGTCAAATTCAATTCCTTACTCGGTTTAACATTCAAATCAAAACAACCATACCCTGAAACAACATGTCCCAGAAACCATAGTGGTATAAACGTCCAGTTTTCTCCCTTCTTTTCATACAAACGTCCAACCCATTGTAAATAAAAATACTCTTGCATACTGTGCACATTTAACATTTCAATCAATCAATATGAGGCTTATATCGCGCGTATTCCGTGGGTACAGTTCTAAGCGCAGGGATTTTTATTTTTTTAATTTTTTTTTATTTTTTATATACAATTTATATCGCGCACATATTCAAGGCGCAGGGATTTATTTATGCCGTGTGAGATGGAATTTTTTTTACACAATACATCACGCATTCACATCGGCCAGCAGATCGCAGCCATTTCGGCGCATATCCCACTTTTCACGGCCTATTATTCCAAGTCACACGGGTATTTTGGTGGACATTTTTATCTATGCCTATACAATTTTGCCAGGAAAGACCCTTTTGTCAATCGTGGGATCTTTAACGTGCACACCCCAATGTAGTGTACACGAAGGGACCTCGGTTTTTCGTCTCATCCGAAAGACTAGCACTTGAACCCACCACCTACAGGGTGTACCACAAAAAGAGGGACAAAAAGAAACTGTAATAGTTTCTACAAATACAAGAATTTTCGCAAGATGTTTTTCACCAGATGTGGACAACATCTCAAATTTTTATTATACCAAAGCATTTCGAAATCGAAGAACATTTGGTTGCTCTTGTCAGTAATTGATGACATGTTCAATCCAGACCCCGCGCTGCTGGATGACGTGGGCCACAAAAAGATGGACAAAATCAAACTCTCATATTTTCTAAGAAAATAATTGTTTCTTTCTGATTTGCAGGTGATATATCCAGAAGACCTGTAAGTTTTATCTGACAGAAGAATGGACCCCTACGATCACTTTTCCGTCGAAGAGAGGACCAAGATTGTGGAACTGTAGTCGCCTACTCTGGTTCAAAGACAGTTTCGACGCGAACACCCTGGAAAGAAAATACCACATCGTCATACTATCACACGCTTGGTTGATAAGTTCAGAAACACTGGTAGTGTGGTTAACAACAACAAAGGACATTCTGGTCAGAAAGAAACAATTATTTTCTTAGAAAATATGAGAGTTTGATTTTGTCCCTCTTTTTGTGGCCCACCCTGTAGGTTAGGAAAGGGGGGAGAAAATTGCTAACGCCCCGACCCAGGGTCGAACTCGCAACCTCTCGCTTCCGAGCGCAAGTGCGTTACCACTCGGCCACCCAGTCCACATTTTCAACCCACCTTCACCTATTTCTTTCTCCATTTCTTTTCTTTTCACTTTTTCAAATGCTTTTTTATTCGAACACTTTCTCTGCCAAATAAACTTATAAAACATTCTATTTAAATCTGTGGATCTGGCAATCCAATCGTCTGCATCACAAATACTAACTGTGAAATAAAAAAACATTTGATTATTACAATTTTACCGTGTATCCTTAAATCTCGTCGACTCCATATCTTAATCAACTTCTTAATCTTCTGAACTCTTAATACCCAATTCTGTTCAACATTTATTGCTCTATCATTATTTACGAAATATATACCTAAAATCTTAATCTTCTCTGTGCACTCAAAGGGCAACTTTTGCTGACCACAATGCTGTCCAATTTTCATTATTTTGGTTTTATTAACATTCAGGGTCAGTCCTGAAAACTTTGCAAACTTTATTATTATATCTTTAACTTTAAAAACATCACTACTGTTCTGTAAAAATATTGTTGTATCGTCTGCTAACTGTTTAATGTTTAGGGCACTCTCCTCGCCCACCTTTGAGGGTAATTCAACACCCGTTATATCACTTTTCCTAATTTTAATGGCAAGTATTTCCACCGCCAATATAAAGGCCAGGGGTGAAAATGGAAAACCTTGTCTTATACCACACTTCAAAGGAAACGGTTCTGAAATCCACCCTCCGTGATTAATACTACTAAAAGTGTCTGTCATTAAAAGCTTAACCCATTTTTGAAAATCTTCACCAAAACCATATGATTTAAATGCTTCTATCATAAATTCCTTATAAATGGAATCAAACGCTTTACGATAGTCAAGGGCCAATATAAACCCAGACTTATTCGTTCGATTTAAATACTCTATTACGTCATCTATTGTACGAATCACGGTTCCAATATTCCTTCCTTTTATGTAACCAACTTGATCTTTATTTACTAACTTACAAATAACCGAACTCAATCTCTGATTTAAAACTTTTGCCAACATCTTATAATCTGTATTAAGTAGGGTAATTGGACGCCAATTATTAAGGTCTTCCCTGGGTAATTTTGCAATTTTTTGTAATAACTTAATTATTCCTTGTTTTTGCGTAAAAGACAAATTATTATTACGAAAGGCTTCATTAAACGCTTCTGTAATCATGCTCTTTAATCTACTCCAAAACATTTTAATAAACTCTGTAGTGAGTCCGTCACTTCCAGGTGATGAACCATTTTTCATCATTTTTAATGCTGCTGCCACCTCTGCTTCCGTCAACATCCCTTCACATACATTACTATCTTCGTCCGTTAATTTAACCAACTCTTCTTCATCACAACATTCCTTTGCTTCTGCCCTGATGCGTTCCTGACTTTCTGGACTCTTACCATACAAACATTTATAATACTGCACTTGTTCATTCAACACAAGAAATTGATCATCAACAATATCACCATTACTTGCCCTCACATGTGTCATCACATTATTTTGGGCTTGTGCTTTTTCCACATTCAATATTTCGTATTTCTTTCCCCTTCTTCTACCCACTTAGCTCTTGATCGTACATGAGCTCCTCTTGCCTTATCCATGGTCATTATTTCCAATTTCGATTTAACATTAAACATTTCTGCCTGCAATTTCTTATTATTAGGTTGTTCTGCACAATGTTTTTCCAACTGTTGCAACTTTGCTTGTAAATCTACAAATTCATTCTTCTGGCTTCTTGACCTTGCTTTACCAAATTCTATACAAAACGATTTAATGTTTGATTTACACGTTTCCCGTTGATCCTGAGCATTAACACCCCTAGGCACATTATTACACATTTCCTCTATTAACGTATTCATTTTTTCAACAAATGCTTGATCTTTCAAATAGGAATTATTAAAGCGCCAGTAGCCCGGGCCCCGTACAAATTGGGAATTACACATTTCCACCAAAACCCCTCTGTGATCGGTATTTGCAACCGACACAATTTCACAACTTACACAGTTTGGGATAATGTCCTCTGTTACAAAACAATAATCCAGTCGCCGTGCAATAAAAGGGTTACGTCTGCACCATGTATACTCTTTTTCCTCGCCATGCAACATTCTCCAAACATCACTCATATTCAGTCTAAATATTATATCTTTCAACAACTCAACTTCATTTTGTTTAAGATTTTCACCAGCAATAATATCCAACTCATTTGACATAACTAAATTAAAATCTCCCATTAACAACACTTTTTCTTCCGTATACTTTAACAACACTGAATTCAACTTATTATAAAATTTTACCTTTTCTTGGCTTACATTTGGAGCATACATATTAACTACAATATACTCTTTAACTTCTTTTTTAACAGAAATTACTAATATTCCATCATAACTCTTCAATAAATTCACTTCCCCTACAAAATGCTTTGAAACAAGGATAAGTTCTCCCCTGCTGTTATGCGTTCCTTCACTATAAAACATCTTTCCACCCCATTGTTTTTCCCAAATAGACACGTCTTGTTCTGTTATGTGTGTTTCCTGCAGGCAGGCTATATCAACCTTCTGCTGCTTTAAAAAGGTAAACATTGCGTTTCTTTTTAATTTATTTTTTAAACCTCTGGTATTTAACGAGATCACACGTAAACGATCCATCCCGACACAAGAGATTTACCAACTCAGTCTTCGAACAAATTCACAAATCCAAACTCAAAATCGTAGAAACAAAGCCAAGACCGAACACCAAAAAGAAACTACTCAAGTTGACGCTCTGTCATCCCAAGACGTCACTGAACTCCTCGTTTTCGTCTTCGGATGCCGATCCTCTTCCGTCCTCTTCCTGGTCCGGCTGACGTGCTTGCTTTTCTGGCTGTGTTGGGGGTGTCGCTCTAACAGAGCGCCGTCGTTTCCTGGATCCCGAGCGTGAGGCACCATCCCGTCTGAAGTTCAACCTCGACTGGCTCATTCCTCTACCTTTCGAGCGGCTCTGGGCTCGTATTCTTGAAACAGCTGCAACTCATATACTGGCCTGTAAAACCACTTCCGCTCGATAAGTCCGCTAAGTGTTATTCATGAATATCCGGTAAAGACTTACCCGGGTGTCTCCGAGCTGTAAAGTTAGACGACCCATCCCCCTCCTCTAAAACCGTTAATTTTGAATAAATGTGACCCTCCACCACGAAATGAGTCGCATGTCACCTTTGCATGATTTTCATATTTTTACATTTTTCTACAGAGTTTTTTATGCTCTATCCAGTGGTGAAACCCGTTTTAGAAAAGAGCGAAAACTGTTTGAGTTATAAGCCTGTGACTAAGGTGACCCTCACACTGTTACCAGACACTCCCCGGACTTATATTAAGCCTAGCGCAGAACCGCGCGAGGTGACATGCGACTCATTTCGTGGTGGAGGGTCACAAATCTTGTTAAAATATTGTGTAGATTTATGTCCCTCATGGACACAAATTGGTGTCATTTAAGCACCAATGCATTGCGGACAAATACGAGATACCGCTCGCGAAAGATTTCAACCTATGCTCGATCATACCGGCTTGTGGTGAAAGCGTGCTAGCGTCTTCTTTAATGCATTACAGTGTTCGTTTATTTTCAACTGTTTCCTTGGTCGAACGGTTCTCTCGTTCGCCTGATGCGTGATTGAGTCGAGTCCAAATCTCCATCTGCCCGTAATTTTTTTTTACACGTTGGCATTTATTTATTTTTGTTTTTTTTCTTCATGTGCAAAAGAGTACGTTATAATAGCAAAATTGATTTAAAAAAAATAATAATTCTAGGCTGGAATGGTTTTTTTTTAAATCTTTGGTTAACATGATATTAGTTTATTGATAAAGTTTGTTAACTTAAACATGTAAACATTTGATTAAAAAAATTAAATAAATAACCATGAAGAAGGATGCTTCCCGCTTAAAAAAAACCAAAAGTGAGAGAGAAAAAAACCACCTAAAATGCGGTAGCAGCCACCTGCATGCAACTGAGATTAAAAACAAAAAAATTAAAAATAAATAAAAAGGGTCTCCCCGTGTTTTTATTTCATTCAGTTTGTTTGGGTAGTTGCTATTGACTTTGAAACTGACACGCTGGCTAAAAAGCTGCAACATTGTGTCCTTCAAAGTCAAACTGTCGTTTAACTACCGCCCAGTATTTATCTTTACTGCCCAGTAATTATTTATTTTTCCCCGGTATTCATGTATGTCTAGCGGAATGTCGGCAGCTACCAGTTGGTTATTTTTAGAATTGAAGATTCCCGATGCTTGCTCTTCTCTGCGCACGCGTTACCGGCGTTTTCGCCGGCGTGTCAGTTTCAAAGTCAATAGCAACAACCCAAACAAACTGAATGAAATAAAAACACGGGGAGATTTTATGTTTATTTTTTTTATAAACCTCAGTTGCATGCAGGTGTACATGGTATAGTACCTAGTAAACGACCACCCCCCAGTTTCGACCAGTGGACTAGTAGACAAGGAAAATAAATAAAGATTATTCAGTCTGCTGTTATTGTTGTTTTTCAATTGTTTCCTTTCCTTAGACATGCTTCGGGGAGTGGACAGAAAAAGGTTTCTGGAGTGGCTAGAGAATCGCAATACATTTTTGACTGGGAGGAAAAAGAAGAAACGAAAGCTTCATCTTTGGTTTAAACATAAGTTTATTTCAACAAATGTTACAATCATGACATGTATACAAAAGACACAGGTAACAGCAACAAGCTAGAAGCTTATAGTGGTGTTCCTGCATGAATATTATAACGTAAGGCGGTAACGGCTGAACAATTTGTCTAAATAAACCAAATTGGAAATCCAAAGCATCATCATTATAATCATCCTCATCTCATTAATCATCCAAAATTATAATAATATAATAAACGTTGCATAATCATTATAAAGAAAGACAGTAAGAGGAAGGAAGGAGGGGAAGAAAAGGAATAAAAAGAAGAGGGATGGGTAGGAGTTGTGCAGAAATTAAAGTTGTTGTCCGGCTTGTGGAGCTTTGATTCTGGTTTGCCCAAAGCGGCCTGAACGTTCAATGAACGAGTGTACTCTGGAAAAAAAAATTCCTGTTCAAATCTAGAGAATACTGTCTGTCTCCATTTAGAACGTGGGGGAGGTGAATACTGTGGTTAGGGAGGGTATGTATGGTTTCTTGACGTGCTTCGCGATAATTTGGACAACTTCTAATAGGAAGTGTTTTACGGTTTCGGACGGAAATCCGCAGTCACAAGATGCCGCATCTGTAGCAACGTGTCGTTTCACTAGATCGTTATTAAGATCACTTATATATAGCCTGAGCTTAGACTGAATTGTTTGTGATATGCGATCTCCAGAATACCAATAACACGGCGGACTTAAATCGTTTTGTGACAAAAAGTGCTTGAGGGACTTACTAAGTTTTATGTAGTCTGGTAAAGAATTCCAGAGTTGTGTTGTAGATGGGAGAAATGAGTTTTTGTATAATTCAGTGTTAAACGATGGAACTTTCCTATCTAAAGGTCTGCGCTGGCGATATGGATTATTAGTTGATATTAATGGTGGCAATATCGCAAGTAAGTAGTTTGGCACCTTACGGTGTACAATCTTGTGAAATAATATCAATTTTTGACGTTTACGCCTCTCTTAAAGTGAAATAAAGCCTGACTCGTCGTACAGTTGTTGATGGCTTGTACCGCGGACTGCTCCAACAATGGTCTTCATCTTCAAAGCTTCATCTTTGGCGGGAAATGATGTCTGAAGAGGTTGATTTTGTGTGTTAGTGTTAGTGTGTGTGTGTGTGTGTGTGTGTGTGTGTGTGTGTGTGTGTGTGTGTGTGTGTATGTCAGTGTGTGTGTATGTCAGTGTGTGTGTGTGTGAGAGAGAGAGAGAGAGAGAGAGAGAGGGGGGAGTTTTGTGCAATAACGCATCCTTTGAACACTTCTATGACAAATGACCAAAATATCGTTTTTCTAGCTAAGGACCCGCTCCTGCCAAGGGTATAGTACCTAGTAAACGCCCACCCCCCACTTTTGGGCAAAACTGGTACATAGGGTGGGTGGGCGTATACAAGGTAGTTAACGGTAATATCATGTTAACCATCAATTTAAAAAAAAAAACTCATTCTCGCCTAAAATTTATTTTTTAAATCAATTTTGATATTACAACGTACTCTTTTGCACACGAAGAAAATAAACAAAAACAAACAAAATTAATGACAAAGAGTAAATAAAAGAAAAAGTAAGGCCTGATGGCGATTCGTACTCGACTCAATCGCGCATCAGGCGAATTCGATAACCGTTCGGCTACGGAATCAGACACCAAATTCTCGCCACTGTAATGCATTTAACAAGACGCAAGCACGCTTTCGCAACACGCCGTTATGATCGAGCATCGGTTGAAATCTTTCGCGAGCAGAAGCTCGTATTTGACCGCAATGCATCGGTGCTTAAATGACACCAATGTGTGTCCATGAGGGACATAAATCTGCGAACAATATTTGAACAAGATTTATTCGAACTTGACGGTTTTAATGGACAGTGTTGGTGAAGTTACTGACAGGTAGCGACTTTACAGGAGGGGGATGGGTCCTCTAACTTTACAGCTCGGAGACAATCCAGTAAAGACTTACCCGTGTTTCATAAATAACACTTAGCAGTTGGCGGACTTATTGAGTTTTACAGGCCAGTATATGAGTAGCAGCTTTTTCAAGAATAAATCTTGTTCAAATATTGTTTGTAGAGAGGAGCAAGCATGAGGAATCTCCTATTCTAAAAATAACCAATTCTGGTAGCTGCTGACCTTCCGCCAGACACACATTAATACCGGGGGAAAATAAATAATTACTGGGCAGTAAAAATAAATACCGGGCGGTAGTTAAACGACAGTTTGACTTTAAAGGACACAATGTTGCAGCTTTTTTCAAGAATACGAGCCCTGGGCTCTTTGAGGATGGCGGACTCTGCTTTCAGATATGTTCCTGGGCTTCCTGGAATCTTCTCCCGATGCTTCTTCTTGTCTGCTTCTTGTCTGTTGTCTGTTCCGCTTGTTTCGTCCACTGTTTGCACCTCTGGTGTCAAGCTGCATGAGGGGTATCCTGCTGTAGCACTGACGACACTTGACCTCATTTGTGCACTCTTCTGATCTGTGACCTTTCTGAAGGCACTGTCCACAGTCCACAAATTGTTTTTGTGGTTTTTGTTCCCGGTGGAATAGGGTTGCCTTGAGAGGTCCTATCTGCAAGACTTTCTCCAAAGGAGTGGAAGGGACGTCGATGTAAAGAAAACGTATACCGGTTTTCCACCTTGTGAGCTTGCCATTTGCGTCTCTGTCTCTCTCTGCAATGAGCTTTGATCTTATGTTGATCTTTAGAGATCTCATGCATTGTAGGATTTCCTTGTCCGAAAACGACAGAGGTACATTTCCAATAACCACCTTTGTTGCTGGTACCTCTCTATCCGACTTGGTGAGCTTACAAAGAGCCAAAAAGTACAAAGAGCAAAAAAGTACTGGCTTCAAAAACATACAATATTCAGAAAAACACAGTCGCACAGCAACACACACTAATATCAAACTGCAATACCTTCTAATATGGGTTTAAGACAAAAGGATCTCCAGCGTTTAGCAGTAGAAGTAGAATAAAGTAGGATATCAACAACATCCGCAGCAAGCACAGTTAACAGTTAACAGCAATCAAAAAAGTTAATGCGTTACCTTTTTTTCTCCGCCGTGAGTGAACAAATATGTCGGCCAAACACAATGACAAAGTGCCGCTCACACCAGTCGCCACAGTCAGCAAACCGTCAAAACCGTCACTCCAAAAAAAGCAGAAAAACAATATCAAAGTCAACGTCAAAACAAAATCAAGAAGCTGTGGTGACTTTCAATCAATCAATCAATCAATCAATGAAGCTTATATCGCGCATATTCCGTGGGTACAGTTCTAGGCGCTCTGCAGTGATGCCGTGGGAGATGAAATTTTATACGGCCAGTAGATTGCAGCCATTTCGGCGCATATTTACCTTTCGCGGCCTATTATTCCAAGTCACACGGGTATAGGTAGACAATTATTAACTGTGCCCAAGCAATTTTGCAAGGAAAGACCCTTTTGTTAATCGTGGGATCTTTAACGTGCACACCCAATGTAGTGTACACGGGGGGGGGGGGGGGGGGAGGGGGGTTCGGACACCGAAGAGAGTCTGCACACAACGTTGACTCTGTGAAATAAATTTCCGCCGAACCTGGGATCGAACTCACGCTGACAGCGGCCAACTGAATACAAATCCAGCGCGCTACCAACTGAGCTATATCCCCGCGACTTTAAGACCCAGACTAGAGTGTCAACCCAGTGGTCAAACTAAGAATCTTCCGTTACAACACACACGATACACTATACAATAGCTCACAATAGAGTCACGTTTTTGTCACGCTCTCGCTACGATTGTGTCCATGCCGAACTTGTCCTCCCCGTGCGGCTCGTGCCACGCTGCAGTTGTCCTGTGTCGAGTCACGCTGCAGTTGTGCTGTGTCGAGTCACGCTGCAGTTGTGCTGTGTCGAGTCACGCTGCAGTTGTGCTGTGTCGAGTCACGCTGCAGTTGTGCTGTGTCGAGTCACGCTGCAGTTGTGCTGTGTCGAGTCACGCTGCAGTTGTGCTGTGTCGAGTCACGCTGCAGTTGTGCTGTGTCGAGTCACGCTGCAGTTGTGCTGTGTCGAGTCACGCTTTCGTTAGGCTTTCGTTAGGCTTTTGTCCACCTGGCCAGTTCGAGCTGTGTGCTGGCCGTAATTCTTGTGCTGCTCGCTCGTGTTTGGCATGGCGGAGGCGGAGAGTTTGCCGGGTGTTCCACCCGTGTTTGTTTTGAACACACAGCTGCCAGCTTTTGAAAAAAAGTTCTATACCACAGCCGAACTATGCTCAGCTGCGGAAAAAACGGCTGGGTATGAAAGCTTAGGCTCAACGGATAGGGGGCTTGTGGCGGATTTATCCGCGAAGTGCAGGAGCTAGGCAGAAGCTTATGATACGGGGGTTCGTGGTGAGAAGAGTCAGAGTAGAGGTGAAAGACAAAAATCCGTACCTTGTCTCCTCCTCCGACGGGTCGGATAGAGAGTTACCAGCAACAAAGGTGGTTATTGGAAATGTAGGGGAAGGGCTCCTAATATGGACCGGCTCCTAATATGGACGTGCACCTCCTGTTCTGACAAACTAACGGCGCTAGAGCGTTAAAAACAATTTCATTCGATGTATTCACCCTCACTGGATAACTTGCACATATCAAAACAGTTGCAGTAACACAAACCTCAAAACCGTTAGACTTTTTCTCTTTTTTTCACTTTTGGCAGCGTTCACTCTAAATTTGCCGCCTAAAACGGACTCGTTTCTGTCCACAGCCAAAGCTTTTATCACACAAAATGTGCTTTATATGAGAGCTAAGACCGTATTTGTTACATTTTAGCAGTTTTGACCCCGAGTTTCTACTGCAAACAAAAATAATAGCAAAATCTCAAAGTATGTGTGAGTCCCCTAATATGGACCACCTTCAACAAATCGAAGAAATTAAAATCTAAATGTTATTTTCATTAATTCCTTAAGAAGCTTGCTGAAAATAACCTATAACTAGCCCTCGAGATTTCAAAAAAATATAACAAATAGTGTTTTTTTCGTGGAAGTTGATAATTTAAGTTATTGAGACATCCCAGTGCACTGGGATTGTTTCAATAACGATATCGTCGGTACCGCCAGAGAAAAAAGAAGATACAACACGCACATTTTGCTACGCGCATTTGAATAGGCATAACTGTGTGGTCAGGTCTACATTTGTGTGGGCTGTCCGTCAAGTGTGTCGTGCTTTCGTCACACGCAAACTCTTGTTTTAATTTCTGTTGGTAAATTCCAGTGTAGCGTTAAGCGAAACAGTGATGATCTTTCAGAGAGACCTCATTTGAACTCGGAGAAAGGACTGTGTTCTTAGCTATTTGCGATTCGAAACCTCCAGTCAAGCTTCGACGGATTGACTGTGCAGAGTGACTCCCCTTGAATTGTTGACCCCCTTGACCCCCAAGGTCGACGGTTAGCACATTTTCAAAATAAATGTGGCATGTTTCTCGTGTGGTATCTTCACTCATCGGGGAGTCTGGTACTAAATATGAACGGTAAGAATGCTCTGAACCCTACACGTATTATATCCCCATAGTTTTATCGTTCACATTTGCCCAACATGTTAATTTGCTGAGCGGGGTTTATGTCGTCTGCTAGGCTATGGCAATCGAACCACTGACACTGTGCGACAGTCTCATTTCAAAAACAAAAATTGGTCGTCACGTTGCACTGAGTCTGCACGCATGAGTCAGGCAGGTAATAAGTCTTATATATGGTAAGACCGTTCTAAACACTACACGTTTTCGATTCCGATTGTTCTTGCCTTGAAATAATAATTCGGAAACCATTCATTTACTGAACAGATGCAGTCGTATTTCAGTGTAGTCTGCTACGAAATGCTGATCTAGCCGGAATAACACTTGTGTTTTCTGTTAGCTGCTGAGAATTGTATATACTAACTCATCATTTGGTAATGTGTGATAATAAGCTACATGGCAACATGCCACTAACACGACATAATAATGAGAAGAATCTTTGCAAGTCGAAACTGAAAAATTAGACACAGAGGGTTTTATTTTTAGATCAGTGGCAACTGTGGCACAGGCACATGCAATCTGTCAGAAAAAAAACCACTTCTGCTTTAATTGAGAAGCAGGACATTTATGGTCATTGGTATTGTGGAGAATATAAGCTACATGTCATTAATTAATTCTGAGGATGAGAGTACAGTCTCGCTTAGGCAAAGGGCGGAAGAATACGCTTTGTGGAAAAGTTAGCGCATTCCAAGAGTGCGCTAACAGTTTTAGCGCATCGCCATTAGCCAATCAACTGGTTCACATCAGTCATGTGACACCAGTACTTACTGACAATTTCACTTATTTTCACTCTGTTTTTGATAAGCTTCTTTAGTTTCCTGGTGTGCTCCATATAATGCTCTCATCAACCCGAAACAGATAAATCTAAAGCATCTTTTAATTAGTCTGACTTGCACACTAAGTTGTAACATGTTATTTTGAAGTATAGGGAAATTTTTACAGTGATTCGTGAAGGCCGCTTTACTGGTCCATATTAGGAGCCTGGGCGCCTAATATGGACCATTTGTGAATTTTTCTGTATTTAATTTTTGCTGAATGTCTATCAAAGCTATTTTACTCTAATTAGGCCCAACGGTTAACCAAAGAGAGAAGGACTACCAAACACAAAATGAAACTTCTTCGCAAGAAAACAAGCCAGTTATCAGCATGAAACAAAAAGTGGTCCATATTAGGAGCCCTTCTCTGTCCTTTTCGGACAAGGAAACCATACAATGCATGAGATCTCTAAAGATCAACATAAGATCAAAGCTCATTGCAGAGAGAGACAGAGACGCAAATGGCAAGCTCACAAGAGCTTTAGAGCATCTTGAGGCACTATGAATGAATATAGCTATTCTGATGGACACGTGGGGGGATTCGGGGGCTGTGATTGGATGGTCTCACACATCCCTTTTCCGATCATCAAAGCATAACGCTACGAAAGTTGGCCATTTTTGCCGATATCCAAACGATATCGGCAATAACAAAGACGCATGGTTCCGGTTTCTTCCACGTGTATAAAGTACACGCATACCTCGCCAGGCTTGTGTCTGTGGCTAGTCGACAGACGATGCAATTTGCTTTGTGTGTGTTTTTGTTGTTGCTTACTGTACATGACATACATTACGTGTAAAATCCAGTTCTTTAACTGGCAACAAACCTTGCAAATTTCCAGAAGCTGCAATCTGAAGCGACCTATCTCTGATTTTTGCAGACGATCTCTCCAATCACCAATGTTTAACACAAAATCAGCAAACTCTCCTGTCACATAGAACGTCCATTGTGTAGTGCAATGTTGAAATGAAGTTACCGGTCTGAAACATTTCGTCGTCAGTCTTCTGAGACAATCCTTGTTCTCTTATCATCTACAGATTTACCGCAGTCTTCACCACGCGAATTCCCAACAGAAGTCAGACTTTCGAACATACAATCTACGTAGGCAAGCATGATACGTCATGACGTCATATGATTCCTAAGATATTGACGTAATGCTAAGCATCCGGTTATCTTGAGTTTTCTCCGTAATACATGTCCGTGGGTTTTTCAATGTTCGGTTATTTCCGTGGCTTCATGCAGAAAGGGAACCGTCGTCTGCAATCAACGACATGGACCATTCTGGTACTTGTTGCTGACAAAAACATGATTTTAACACAGAATTTAATGTCAGAATAGCTATATAAACGCTATTGTGTTTTCATCGTAGCAATAGGGTCCGATATTTAGACTCGAACAAGTATAATGCGACTCGTCTTCGACTCGTCGGCATTATACTTGTCTCGTCTAAATATCGGGCCCTATTGCTACGCTGAAAACACAATAGCTGTTACTGTCTCCTATAAAATAATCATAATTAGGAAAGAACCTCGATCTCTTCTAAAGCCTCGTGCAATCTATTACGTCAAAGTAAAGAAACGTTGTTTTTCTTCTATAATGACGTTTGTCTCGGTGACTTTGGCATCATAAGCAGGGAAAAACAGGTCCCTGCCAGACTTGCTTGACATGACCTCATTTACATCTGACGTAACATACAAGTGTAAACAAACCTGATCACCGGACAGGTGCGAAGAGTTGACGGACACCACGTGCAAAGCCGGCCAGGTGTGGCGCAGGTATTTCGCCGTCTGGTTGTCCGTGGCAACGAACATCACGTGACTGTGCACATGACCCATGACGGCGGTGTTGCAGAGCCAGCTGACGGCGAAGTCCATGAAGGCGTTGTTGAGCATGGTGAACAGCACCAACCCCGTCGTCCCGTGCACCCCCAGCGCCGTCTGCACCACGTCTGCCATGTTCTTCTTGGCGGTGGTGGAGTTGATGCTGGGTGCCACGGTGTCTTTTGCTGTACTTTTCGCAGTGTTGTTAGCAGTGTCTTTCGCAGTGTCTTTTGCAGTGTCTTTCAAAGTATTTTTCACAGAGTCTTCCACAGTTTTTTTCACTGTGGTTTCTGCAGTCTTGTTTCTGTCAGTGGTTGAATCCATTCTGGGTGCCCGAGTGGAGACCTTACTGATCCTAGCGAGCAGGTCGTTCAGTGTGGATGTATCCAGTTGAGATTGCAGAGCGGCGTACACACTGACAGTGATCAGCACCAAGGTCACCGCACGCCGTCTTCGCTGCATCATCCTCGTCACACGTCCTGCACGTGCTACCACAAAGACGGGAATGAATGCTGTACACCATGCCGTAATATTTCATTTGTCCGTTATGCTTACAAAATAGATAATGGGACAAATCGATCCTAACTTTAATGACTAAATTGTTTATATAACAAACTGAAATGCAATCTCATTGTCCAAACTGAGTCAAAACCTACTTGGCGAAAATGTCTGAGAAATGCCATAAGAAATGAGGTCACTATAGTGCGGCCTCGACTAAAAAAAATTGAAAGAAAGGCAACAATAGAATCATAAACAAAACTATGAAAAAAAAGAAAAGCACGGCTGAATTTAATATTGGAAAGAATGTACTACATTATTTGTATTAAAACAAAAATCAATCGAAAAAATGTAAGCGTTGTTTCCGATTCAAAGACAGTTTTGTTAACATTTCCAGCAAATAGCTTAAACAAAAGGCCGTCACCACAGTGCCATATCAAGTTTTTGTTCTGACGCAAAAATGACGGTGTCAAATTCAATTATCAAAATCTGAGGGGAAAAAAAAGGCACAAGCAAAAGACACAAACACTTCATCCTTTAATTTTTATAAAATGCCGTTTGGTAGTTTTTTTTCTGATACAAAAGTCACCGCCGACCTCGTCAAATCATTCAGTCAATATGTGACAGGGCGACCAGTCACCAATTATAGAGTACAGTTTTTGTCCAGTCTAGTGTTTGTAGTTCATGTTGCCGATCGCTTTATGTCTGTGTAATGTTATTATCTGTTTTAAGCTAAATGTTGATATGCACATGTCCAGTCACCGGTAGATCCTAAGCGCTTAGCCGTCTGTGTCCATGTGCTGACTAGTCTTTGATCCTTTGAACTTAAACCGCTCTCCTTGGAAGAGACGGGTACCCGCTGGCCTGCAGGTGGTCAGTTGCATAACTGTTTTGGCCTAACCGGGAGGCGAATTTGCGATTCCTAAACGCCCCACTGAACGACTGACGTCACAGCCGCTTCGGCCTTTTCCGGAGGAACACCGCGTGCCACTTCGATCGCGTTGCACTTGCAGTCATTCGGCGATGCCACCTTGATTATCAGTTAATAAAGTTATTATTCAGGCAATATGAAAGAAATTAGTTTTTTCTTTTGTTACACTTACACATAGTTTTATGAAGATCAATTTCAGACTCGGCAAAAGAATGGTTGTATCATGAGCGACTGTCACAAGCGAGAGGTGCGGTTCGGTCAGTTGGTCAGTCACTGTCGAACTGTTCGGTGCGAAGCACGGTTTTGTTTCTGGTAACTATATTGATTTCTTCAAGTTGTACTAATGTTTACGCTTTGCGCTGCGGTTTAATATGTGTGCTTGTTATTGGCTAATACGGTGAGCCCACGCCGTTTAGTTTGCAGACCGTGCACATGTGAGCTTTGTGTAATCGCGTTTTCATCATAACATACCACCGTGCTAAACCGCTTTGGGGGAAATGGTTTAAAAAAAAAATGAAAAAAAATAAAAAAATAAACGGAATGCATCAGGGTTGAAAAGATGGAAGGGTGGAGTTAAGGACACAAAATAGATGACAAAAATAAAGCAAACAAGAAAAAAAAAGTGTAACCAGGAAGGGAGTCGAACCCGAGTCAGCTGACCTTCAAGCTGGAGCACAAAGCACTAGGCTACGACAGCAACTGACAGACAGGGCTACAAAAGTGAAGGCACTTCAGGGTTACTCCGTCGTATGTGGCGTTTCTCGCGCATGAAGGTTCTGTTACCAACTCTACGGCTAAGAAAGGTTGCATTTGAAGTTAAATGTCCACTAAAATATCAAAGGGAACACCATTTCTGAACAACACAACGGTTTGCGCTCGCCTCTCGCAGTCGTTCAGGTGAAACCAAATCGGCTTGCCTGATACAGCAGATTTGAACACTTCCACGTCACACTGAAACACTGAGCTACCGTTTAGTAACGTGATATGTTTTCAATTGTTCGTTCACTTATATTGCTTTTAGATTTAACACACCAAGATCAATGAAACAGTTTTTCGTTGGAAAAATGTGCAATGGCAGTGCTACGCGATCGAAGTGATTATGTACACGCGGTGTTCCTCCGGGACTGGGTGGCCGAGTGGTAACGCACTTGCGCTCGGAAGCGAGAGGTTGCGAGTTCGACCCTGGGTCAGGGCGTTAGCAATTTTCTCCCCCCTTTCCTAACCTAGGTGGTGGGTTCAAGTGCTAGTCTTTCGGATGAGACGAAAAACCGAGGTCCCTTCGTGTACACTACATTGGGGTGTGCACGTTAAAGATCCCACGATTGACAAAAGGGTCTTTCCTGGCAAAATTGTATAGGCATAGATAAAAATGTCCACCAAAATACCCGTGTGACTTGGAATAATAGGCCGTGAAAAGTAGGATATGCGCCGAAATGGCTGCGATCTGCTGGCCGATGTGAATGCGTGATGTATTGTGTAAAAAAAATTCCATCTCACACGGCATAAATAAATCCCTGCGCCTTAAATATGTGCGCGATATAAATTGCATAAAATAAAAAATAAAAAAAATTAAAAAATAAATCCCTGCGCTTAGAACTGTACCCACGGAATACGCGCGATATAAGCCTCATACTGATTGATTGATTGAAAAGACCGAAGCGACATGTTACGTCAGTCGTTCAGTGGGGCGTTTAGGAATCGCAAATTCGCAACCGGGAGTAGCTTCCCAGAGGATGCTCTAGACGTGTCTTCTGATGCGCCCCGATCAAAGCCTCGTTAAGAGGGTGTTATTTTCTTTGTCGGATCGGGTGGATCGAATGCCAGCTCAACTGGCAGGTGGGTCAGTTGTTTACCCCCCCCCCCCCCCCCTTTGTGCTCCTCCCCTTCCTCTTGTCTTACGTTTTACCAATGAAACACGGAACCTGCTTAGAGTGTCGTGGTTAAGGGTGGTTACTAAGATGTTGATTGGATGTTTGTGACTCAAGCTAAAGTTTGATTATGTGTGTAGATGCTATTGTGTCAGAGAGAACGCTGAGACATACGAGAGAGAGTGGACGTGTGTTGTTGTGAGATCCACTAACTGACAAGATGTAGTCAACTTTGTATTATGGCTTGTAGCCACCGGCTTCGGTCGGTGGGCGAAGTGGAGGAGAGAAGAAGATATTAAACACAGGAATTGGGCAGACTCTAACCTTGCACACATATCATCTGCACATATCATCGCTTGGAAAATGTAACACTCTCAGCCAATACTTAATACAGCGAACCGACGAAGTGACATATAAAGTGGGTAGCGGCCTAAGTCACCATATACCATCTTGTTTGGTGTTTGTCGTCCTACACACCAAAACTTCTTGCATGCAAACAAATGGGCTTTCTCAAGAGCTTCAAACCTTTGGAATCCCCACAGCTCAGATCCCTACATTAAGATCGGGAGGACTGTGCACGCAGAAAAAAGAGAGAGAGAGAGAGGGAGAGAGAGAGAGAGACACAGAGAGAGAGAGAGAGAGAGAGAGAAACAGAGAGAGAGAGAGAGAGAGAGAGAAACAGAGAGAGACGCACACAGGGAGAGGGTAAAAGAGAGAAGGATAGCATGAGAGAGACATACAAACAGATACAGACAGACAAAAAGGAAAGACAGGGACAGAGAGCCGGGTTTGTGTGTGCGTGTGTGTTTGCGTGTATTTTTGTGTGTGTCTGAGTTCGTGCGTGTGTGTGAGTGTGTGAGTGTGTGTGTGTGTGTGTGTGTGTGTGTGTGTGTATATGTGTGTGTGTGTCTGAGTGCGTGCGTGCGCGCGCGTGTGTGTGTGTGTGTGTGTGTGTGAGTATGCGTGTGTGTGTGCGTGTGTGTGTGTGTATGTTTGTATGTGTGTGTGTGTGTTTGTGTGTGTGTGTGTGTGTGTGTGTGTGCGTGCGTGCGCACAAGCGCAAAATGTGTCCGACTCCCCATTCGTTTTCTGGCCAGAATAAGTGCCTGTATGCCAAAGGCTTTTGTGTGGATGAAGTATCAGATTGGCAGTTAGATTGGAAATCTAAATATTTCTCAAACTGCATTTTTCATCAGAATGTGTACACCGGGTTCATTGTTGTTTTTTGTTTTTTTAATGAAAAGCACTTATTTGTTTACTTATTGACTCATTTTGCTGAGTTATGAAACACCCTCACCCACTCCTTTGCCCAGCTACTTTCTCTAGGTCCCTTCATGATTCGTTTTTCTGCAAGACTGTACTTTATTGCAGTAATAAATCAAAACTTCGTTGGCTCATCGTATACAAATGTCACAACTGCCTTTCACCGAGAAGTTTCCAGCCAACATGCTTTGGCCGACTTAGCCAACCACCATGGTTTCTCACAATCACAAGGGAGCCGCCATTTGCATTCAGCGCCCAGATTTTATTGCCGACCGTTGACGAGGGGTGCTTGAGGACGAGAGTTTTGGATCGCAGTGCTGGCTCCCAGGCAACACGTCAATAGCTTTACAGAAAGTCGACATAAAAGTGTTTCGTTAGACCTAGTGTAGGTGAGGGAGGGGCTTCCGATAGGTGGCAGGAGCACACGTGTTGGCCAGGCAGGAAGGGGGGGTCGGGGGGGAGGGGGGGGGGGTAGAGCATATGGTGGGGTCATTACATTTAGTAAATGTTTTAATATAGAGGGGGAATCGAGACGAGGGTCGTGGTGTATGTGTGTGTGTGTGTGTGTGTGTGTGTGTGTGTGTGTGTGTGTGTGTGTGTGTGTGTGTGTGTGTGTGTGTGTAGAGCGATTCAGAGTAAACTACTGGACTGATCTTTATGAAATTTTACATGAGAGTTTCTGGGTATGATATCCCTAAATGATTTTTATCATTTGTTTGATAAATGTCTTTGATGACGTCATATCCGGCTTTTTGTAAAAGTTGCGACGGCACTGTCACACCCTCATTTTTTTTTAATAAAATTGATTGAAATTTTGGCTAAGCAATCTTCGACAAAGGCCGGACTTTGGTATTGCATTTCAGTTTGAAGGCTTGCAAATTAATTAATGACTTTGGTCATTAAAAATCTAAAAATTGTAATTAACATTATTTTTTTATAAAACGATCCAAAATTACGTTTATTTTGGTCTTCACCATGTTCTGATTCCAAAAACATATAAACATGTTATATTCGGATTAAAAACAAGCTCTGAAAATTAAAAATATAAAAATTATGATTACATTTAAATTTCCCAAATCGATTTAAAAAACAATTTCATCTTATTCCTTGTCGGTTCCTAATTCCAAAAACATAATTATAGATATGATATGTTTGGATTAAAAACACGCTCAGAAAGTTAAAACGAAGAGAGGTACAGAAAAGCGTGCTATGCAGCACAGCGCAACCACTACCGCACTAAACAGGCTCGTCAATTTCACTGCCTTTTGCACGAGCGGTGGACTACGGCCATTGTGAAAAAAAAGCAGTGCGTTCAGTTTCATTCTGTGAGTTCCACAGCTTGACTAAATGTAGTAATTTCGCCTTACGCGACTTGTTTTATATCCAGCCGTCGCCCAATTAGAGACTATGCAAACAGTGAATAAAAACAAACACACAAACAAAGGTACACACAAAAAGAGACAAAGATAGAGACAGCGAAAAGGGGGGGGGGGGGGGGGGTCAGAGAGGCATTTTACTGCGTGGTTCACCCTGTACCTGTATTGTTGTATCATAACAGAATTCAGACGTTCAAACGATTTCTGAAACAGACGTGTGCTGCCTGCTACATATATAATTAAACAAATCAAGCCAGTGATGTTGATAAGAAAAAATAATGACAACCACCTATACCACAACGACAACAATCGATAATTTTGCGCACAAAACAAAAAACATTCGGGAAATAGAAGTCAAGTAAGCTGATCAACTGAAAGAAGAATGAATCTGAATACACATATTTTTCCTTCTTTCCACCCCCTGACCTTGGTTCGGCGCGTCGTTAATGCCCCGGTCTCACATCTACGAATGTCACCCGACTTTAGGTAGTCGGCTGGAAGTCGGAAGAGGTCGGAGAGTTCGTGAGAATTAGCAATTTTGTTTTTGAAAAGTCGGTTAGTTCGGAGAGCCTCCCGACTCAGACGAATAGAAATTTGTCGGGTGGTTGTCGTAAGCGTGTCGGTTTAGTCGTAAGGCGATTCTGATTAGTCGTAACGGTAGTCGGAAGACTCGTAAGGGGTGGTCGGATTTGTCGGTAGCATAGTTTTGAAGTGTTTAGTCGTAATGGTGTCTGATTTGTCGTTAGGGCAGTCTGATTTGTCGTTAGGACAGTCGTTAGCTAGTCGGTTTAGTCGTTACACTGGTCGTGAGAGTCGGCAATTGTTCGGAAGTTTTTCAGCTAATAATCGGGCCTGTCGTAACTGCAGTCGGAATTGTCGTTACTGCAGTCGGAAGTGTCTGGACACATGTCGGATTTGTCGGCCCTAAAGTCGGATGGTTGTCGTCTGCTTGTCGGCTACATGGTCGGGTCAGTCGTAAGGACAGGTCTGTCTGTGCGTGTGTGTGTATGTGTGTGATAGAAATTTTAACATTTGACTGAACACCGAAATACTCATTTCACGTGGTTATTTTTCAAGCACCATCTTCAAAATATTGAAGCAATGATCAACATTGTGTCGGCATGTGTGTAGTTAAAGCGTGTATCCAAAGAAAACGGGTGGTGGGGGGTTTTGAAGGGGTACAAGCAGTTGACTGGTTTGTGTCGTGTGTGGTATGTAGACCTGGTCAGGTGTCAAGACCAGGTCAGGGGTCGCGCGAAGGATTCTGGTATACATAGATTCACTTCTCCAGTTCTCACCTCTGCATTCGCCGATTCCGGGAAGACGATTTCATGTTGTTCGGTTTCTAAGCTCCAGAAAAGCAAATAAAGAAGATACCAAAAGGGAGATTTCCTACAATTTGATCTGCACAGCGTTTTTCCAATGTCCACGCGAGGAAGAGCTGTCGAAAGCGCAGTGTCGATCTGGCAGCCGTATCCCGGTAGCGAATTTGCGATTCCTAAACGCCCCACTGAACGACTGACGTCACAGCCGCTTCGGCCTTTTCCGGAGAAACACCGCGTGCCACTTCGATCGCGTTGCACTTGCAGTCATTCGGCGATGCCACCTTGATTATCAGTTAATAAAGTTATTATTCAGGCAATATGAAAGAAATTAGTTTTTTCTTTTGTTACACTTACACATAGTTTTATGAAGATCAATTTCAGACTCGGCAAAAGAATGGTTGTATCATGAGCGACTGTCACAAGCGAGAGGTGCGGTTCGGTCAGTAGGTCAGTCACTGTCGAACTGTTCGGTGCGAAGCACGGTTTTGTTTCTGGTAACTATATTGATTTCTTCAAGTTGTACTAATGTTTACGCTTTGCGCTGCGGTTTAATATGTGTGCTTGTTATTGGCTAATACGGTGAGCCCACGCCGTTTAGTTTGCAGACTGTGCACATGTGAGCTTTGTGTAATCGCGTTTTCATCATAACATACCACCGTGCTAAACCGCTTTGGGGGAAATGGTTTAAAAAAAAAATAAAATAAATAAACGGAATGCATCAGGGTTGAACAGATTGAAGGGTGGAGTTAAGAGGACACAAAATAGATGACAAAAATAAAGCAAACAAGAAAAAAACTGTAACCAGGAAGGGAGTCGAACCCGAGTCAGCTGACCTTCAAGCTGGAGCACAAACCACTAGGCTACGACAGCAACTGACAGACAGGGCTACAAAAGTGAGGGCATTTCAGGGTTACTCCGTCGTATGTGGCGTTTCTCGCGCATGAAGGTTCTGTTACCAACTCTACGGCTAAGAAATGTTGCATTTGAAGTTAAATGTCCACTAAAATATCAAAGGGAACACCATTTCTGAACAACACAACGGTTTGCGCTCGCCTCTCGCAGTCGTTCAGGTGAAACCAAATCGGCTTGCCTGATACAGCAGATATTTGAACACTTCCACGTCACACTGAAACACTGAGCTACAGTTTAGTAACGTGATATGTTTTCAATTGTTCGTTCACTTATATTGCTTTCAGATTTAACACACCAAGATGAATGAAACAGTGGCACGGTTTTCGTTGCGAAAATGTGCAATGGCAGTGTTACGCGATCGAAGTGTGTATTATGTACACGCGGTGTTCCTCCGGAAAAGACCGAAGCGACATGTGACGTCAGTCGTTCAGTGGGGCGTTTAGGAATCGCAAATTCGCATCCCGGTAAGTACAGAGACAGATCTAGTGTCTCCCACTCTGATAACGTGTCACCTACTGTTAATCCGTTTAGTTTTATTTTCTTTTTATTTCAGCAGACACGGATGTCAAACACAGTGCTAGGCAGTCACCTCTAGTGAAATGAGTTGATCTAAAGTGCCTGTAATGTTTGGATGTCTTTAATTGTTTGTGGTTCGATTTATGTGAATTTCAAGACTTGCAGTAGTATGGCATTCCGTTTGTCAAATAATTATTTGGATACGTTTTCATGGTTTTTTCACCAGTTTTAGCTAAATAATCATTATTTAGAAGCTCATGTGCTAAATAAGTAATTGTTTATAAACAATGTAAAAAAATTCTAAATAATGTTTTGTTTACGTAAACCATTCATTGTTTACCTAAACAATTCATTGTTTACGTAAATAATTCATTGTTTACGTAAATAATGTATTGTTTACACAAATAATCACTTATTTCACAAAATAATATTTTTTGGGTGGATAAAGTGAGCAATTGCTAAATAAATCATTGTTTACCTATATAATGCATTATCTAGCAGATTCGCTAAATAATGAAAACTAACAATGTAATATAAGTCTAAATAATATATTGTTTACGTAAACAATATATTATTTAGACGTATTTTACATTGTTTGTAAACAATCAGCAATGTTGCTAAATAAATCATTATTTACGTAAACAATGAATTATTTACGTAAACAATGAATTGTTTAGGTAAATAATGAATGGTTTACGTAAACAAAAAAGTATTTAGAATTGTTTTACATTGTTTATAAACAATTACTTATTTAGCACATGAGCTTCTAAATAATGATTATTTAGCTAAAACTGGTGAAAAAAACATGAAAAAGTATCCAAATAATTATTTGACAAATGGAATGCCTTACAGTAGAGTCTCAAGTTAAGTTTACTCTGCCCGAAAAAAACTGTCCATCATTTACTTCAACATGCAGATATAAGGAAACGGAATGAATCTGTTCTCAAAGTCAAAATGATCACGATTTTTTCCTCAGCTTCAAAACATGCACTGTCATGGTTTTGTCTGTACAATTTAGTAAGTCTTACCTTGCAACAACTTCCTTGAACTTGAAAGACAGTTTTTGAATGCTAGATCTGTATCGCGTTTCATTCCAGACTCGATCCTCTCTTTGATTGTACTGTTTGCTGTTTACGCACTATCATGATTCGCTATGTAACGTTTGGTAAGCTTACCTTGCAACAGCTTTCTTGTCTTTGTTGGCATTTTCTTTCAAGGCAGTACAACGTAAGATTAGATTCTTTCGGACAGAAGGTAGAATGTGAGTTTTGAGACAACGACAGTCGTCCAAAGAAAGCTTGCTGTGGCATTTGTTTGTAAATAATGGTACATGCGATTCTGTATTTTTCTGCGGTTGATGTGGTTTCTTTTTTCCTCTCTTGTTTTTTTCCTCCTGAGTTGATCGTTATCATTTAAACAAGACCCTCAGAGAGTACCTCCGTTGCTCCTTAAAATGGACTTTGAATAGTGTGTTGGCTGTGTTGACCGTCAGAATTATTTTAAAAACCAGGCTGCTGCAGTCAGTTGACATGTTTCGAATGTTGTAGGGTTACCATGCTGCATAGGTAAAGTGGCTTGTATAACCTGACTATTCTGTTTCAAAACACTGTTTGTATTTGTGTAGGTTGTAGTCATCATAACTAATCGCATTTTGCCATTTGTTTCAGAAAGGAGGTTAACCTACAAGATCGACGCTATGTCAGATATGCCTCAGCCACATGAAGACTTCCAAATTTAGATCCACTCGGCATGGTGACAAATCTTGATGAAAAGTATAGGACTGAGGACAGCAGTGGAATAAGTGGCCACATGGCAGGTACCTATTGCTTATAGTGTCTGCAGTGCAAAAGACAGATAAGCTGATGGTAGATTTGCAAATGAACACAGTGCCCTCTATACTGCTGATTTACGACGGGCAAGCAACAATTATGCTGATGCAGTTTAAATGTGTGTACGTGCGTGCTTGTGCGGTTTTGTCACGGTATGTTTGTGTGTGTGTGTGTGTGTGTGTGTGTGTGTGTGTGTGTGTGTGTGTGTGTGTGTGTGTGTGCGCGCGTGCGTGCGTGTGTGCGTGTGTGTGTGTGTGTGTGTGTGTGTGTGTGTGTGTGTGTGTGTGTATGTGTGTGAGGATTGCACAAGATCTCCTTTAAGGACAACTGCACCATCAACAAATACACAGTCATTTTATCTGTTTGCCTTCTTTTGAAAATTATACATGGAGTTGATATGATGCGTTAGTTTTAACTCTGTGTGTGTGTGTGTGTGCGTGTGTGTGTGTGTGTGTGTGTGTGTGTGTGTGTGTGTGTGTGTGTGTGTGTGTGTGTGTGTGTGTGTGTGTGTGACGGAGTGAGTGAGTTTGTGTTACTGTTTGTTGATTTCTTACGGGAGCCTTGAAGGCTTCTCCTCTTGTTGTACATGGGGTTAACACACGTTGTTTTTCATAGAAATCTTAATTCGTTAAGCGGGGAATACTTTAAAAAACAAAACCCACATGTTTTAACGATTCATTTTATCCAAACCATTGGAAAAACATATTCACAAACATTTGCTCGCGTACATAGAAAGCAGAAACCTTTTCCATCAATTTCAGTCTGGTTTTCGAACAAATCACTCTTGTCACAGCACCCTTACCACGCTATGCGACACCTGGTTGTCTGCAACAAACCGATCTGAAATCAGTGGTGCTGTGTTTTTCGACTTTAAAAAAGCGTTTGATCTTGTTGATCATTCAATTCTATTGAAGAAATTACAGTTGTATGTCAGAAACAGTTCAGTGTGTAACTTCTTTGCTTCCTATCAACATGACAGATCTCAATGTACTGCCCTAAACTGTAAAATATCTACTGAGGAGACTGTGAAATGCGGGGTGCCTCAAGGTTCAGTGCTTGGGCCGATCTTGTTCTGTCTGTATATCAATGATCTGCCACTGCACATTTCTGATGGTAATGTAAGAAGTTATTTTTTTGCTGACGATTCTTCTCTTCATGCAAGTGGAAAGTCTGTTCCAGTAATAGAGTCCTCTCTTCAAGCAGCTTTAAACGATGTAAATAACTGGTGTAGTGCTAATGCTATGCTTGTCCATCCAATAAAAACTAAAAGTATGGTAATTGCAACCAGACCAAAACACCAGCTTTCTCCACTCAAACTACATCTTACTATTGGTACGCAATCAATTGAACAAGTTCAACAGCATCGCGTTTTAGGGGTAATTATTGATTGTGAATTCAAGTGGCAGGCACAATTACAGCATATTTGCAAGAAAGTAGCCAAGAACGTTTTCCTCCTATCCAAGTTAAAGCAATTTACGGACAGAAGGACCCTGGAAATGTTCCACCATGCTCATGTAATGCCTCACATTAATTATGTTTCGACGCTCTGGGATGGCAGCAGTGATGTCCACTTGAAAAAGTTAGACTCTCTCTATCGTCGCTCGGCCAAACTCATCGTAAAGGATAATGCATCAACAGATATAAAATTAAAAATGCTTAACTTTCTTCCACTGGAAAAGCATCTCAAGTTAAACAAAGCCATTTTCATGCATAAATTATACTACGGTAAAGTGCCGATTTACATTACATCATTATTTAATAAAGCTACCCACATATATGGGTCAGTCAACTTGATCCCACCGATTCCACGAATTGACCTGTATAAGACCAGTCTTGCTTTTTCGGGTACTTCAGTTTGGAATTCGCTTCCATCATCCTTTAAGCACTTAAAGTCATTAAAAAGTTTTAAAAAATGTGTTAAAAACCACTTAATGTCTGAGTAGTTTAACGCCTTTTGATTTACCACACTTAGTATTACGTCAAAGATATGCTGTGCATTGTATGTTCTGAACATATTTTTGTTGTACTATTACTACATGTTCGATTGCTACCAGCTTGTATTTATAATTACCTGCATAGTATGCATTTGATTTTATGAATAACCACATAATTATGTATGCTCTTCATGCCTCATCTTCATCATCATCATCATCATTATCATCATCGTCATCATCATCGTCATCTTTATTATCACGTGCTGAAGTTTTCCGACCTCCTTTTGTTGGTTAACTTTTTAACTTTTTAAATTTTAATTTTTTAATTATATAATTGTGTGTCTATGCGTCCCAAGGACAGATTGTAAGAAAAGGCGTAGGCTTAAATCTTGATCCTTGTTAAATAAAGTTCAATTCAATTCTCTCTCTCTCTCTCTCTTTCTCTCTCTCTCTCTCTCTCTCTCTCTCTCTCTCTCTCTCTCTCTCTCTCTCTCTCTCTCTCTCTCTCTCTCTCTCTCTCTCTCTCCAATGTATACAAACAGAGTCTTATCCACTACACCACAGCCACCCACTCTTCCCCCAAAACCAACTCAATTTAAGAAGCAAATGGACGCGCGACTAACACATAACACACAAAGGCGCCCCTCGGGATATTTGGAGAAGGGATTTCAAGGTCTGGAACAAACTCTTGCATAGCCGTGGCGCCCTGGGAAACCCACAAGAGTGTTCAAGACGAAACGGGAACATTCGCCGCGCGATAAGAATCCAAGAGTCTTGGTTCTGTCAGGCACAACAAATTTGTCACGACCAACCTGGCAAAAACTCGTTTCAATCAGGAATTGGAATAATTATTGATCCAGGGTGGTTTCGAGGGGACAGTTTGGTTGGCTGTTGTTGCATATTGGGATTTAAATGTTCATGTGCTTTTGCATTATCCTATTGCACCGTCAACCAGTGAAAGAGAAAGATCTAATGGGTGTCCAAAGCGATGCAAGACATGTTACTTTTTGTCAGATTTCTGTAATCTAAGATTCCTGTGTGATACAAAATACTCGAGAAGACAGTTGCACTGACGTTTTAGAGTCTCCTTTGCTAATACCATAATGAAAATGACAATAAAAGCAAACGACAAAAATTAGTTAAACGTTTAAGAAGAACTCGGGGGTGCGGAATGGCGCGTGGTAGGGAGGGGCGGCGAATTGGTTGATTCGAAATATATGTATTGATACAAAACAAGAGGAGATATGACTGTTACGCTTTTTACACTGTACAAGCAAAACGAAACAGCGGTCAAAAACATTTGAGTATAATGGCGCTGTCTTGACAAAAACTTACCTCTAAGAAGTTTTCCATGTAACCGCGTCAAGACTGATAATTGATATTGCCAAACGAAAATCCGCTTGGTGTATTGTAATGAAACGATTTCTGTTCAAGAGTTTTCAAATAGTGTAAACAGTGCTACTCGCCTGTCAACGTTCCTGAAAGAACCTGGGAATTTGGACGAAACCGAGCTAAAAAGAAGTGTGAATGCATACTGTATATCGCTCGTCGATATATGTATAGCTTGCATTCAACACGTCAAACTTTTGAAAACAAAATCCTCTATGATTGTGTAAGGTTTGTTGGTGATCTTTGGTTGAATAAAGCTGACAGCACAAACTTGAGGCAGTCTTTTCTGTAAGTTCTCTCTTATCTTTATTCAGCCAAAGTGACTTGACAACACCCAGCAAAGGGCTGTAGATTTGTAGTCATCAAACTAAACGCTGAGTGTGGACGTCATGTTTCAAGTGCAATGAATCCAGCACAAATGTATAAACCAATTCGAACAGTACGACTTCTTAGACTCCGACTAAATTCATAGGCCGCTTAATCACATACTTAAGCCTACCACTAGTTCAGTTCTTCAATTTAAATTGAAAACCAAAGTGCACCGCGCAAAATGTGCGAGCGAAATAGACATCAAGCCAAAACACAGTTTCTCATTATCGTGTATTTTTTTCTACAGACAACGAAGCCATGATTACTTTGTTCAGCGCTGGCTGCGTTGATTATAAGAACAGTTACATTAGGACGAACAACTAAAACGGGCCGCTACATTAAAAGCAGCAAAGAAAAAAAACGACAGACGAACAGACAACAGAAATAACAAGAATACTAGAAGAAGAACAAACAGAACAAGAATTCATGTCGCCATATAGCATACAAGCCATTGGTCATTGTCGTGAAGTGGGTAACTTTCATACACGCACACACTCCGTACAAATACAATACAAGAATAAACAACAACAAAAAGGTCTTCAAATTCAGGTCTACATGGCGACTAGTAACAGACTGTGAAGAAAGCACAGTCAAATTCAGGTCTACATGGCGACCAGTAACAGACTGTGAAGAAAGCACAGTCAAATTCAGGTCTACATGGTGACCAGTAACAGACTGTGAAGAAAGCACAGTCAAATTCAGGTCTACATGGTGACCAGTAACAGACTGTGAAGAAAGCACAGTCAAATTCAGGTCTACATGGTGACCAGTAACAGACTGTGAAGAAAGCACAGTCAAATTCAGGTCTACATGGCGACCAGTAACAGACTGTAAAGAAAGCACAGTCAAATTCAGGTCTACATGGCGACCAGTAACAGACTGTAAAGAAAGCACAGTCAAATTCAGGTCTACATGGTGACTAGTAACAGACTGTGAAGAAAGCACAGTCAAATTCAGGTCTACATGGTGACCAGTAACAGACTGTGAAGAAAGCACAGTCAAATGCAGGTCTACATGGCGACTAGTAACAGACTGTGAAGAAAGCACAGTCAAATCAGGTCTACATGGCGACCAGTAACAGACTGTAAAGAAAGCACAGTCAAATGCAGGTCTACATGGTGACCAGTAACAGACTGTAAAGAAAGCACAGTCAAATGCAGGTCTACATGGTGACCAGTAACAGACTGTAAAGAAAGCACAGTCAAATTCAGGTCTACATGGCGACAAGTAACAGACTGTGAAGAAAGCACAGTCAAATTCAGGTCTACATGGTGACAAGTAACAGACTGTAAAGAAAGCACAGTCAAATTCAGGTCTACATGGTGACCAGTAACAGACTGTAAAGAAAGCACAGTCAAATTCAGGTCTACATGGTGACCAGTAACAGACTGTGAAGAAAGCACAGTCAAATTCAGGTCTACATGGTGACCAGTAACAGACTGTAAAGAAAGCACAGTCAAATTCAGGTCTACATGGCGACCAGTAACAGACTGTAAAGAAAGCACAGTCAAATGCAGGTCTACATGGTGACAAGTAACAGACTGTGAAGAAAGCACAGTCAAATGCAGGTCTACATGGCGACCAGTAACAGACTGTAAAGAAAGCACAGTCAAATTCAGGTCTACATGGCGACCAGTAACAGACTGTAAAGAAAGCACAGTCAAATGCAGGTCTACATGGTGACCAGTAACAGACTGTGAAGAAAGCACAGTCAAATTCAGGTCTACATGGTGACCAGTAACAGACTGTGAAGAAAGCACAGTCAAATGCAGGTCTACATGGCGACCAGTAACAGACTGTAAAGAAAGCACAGTCAAATTCAGGTCTACATGGCGACAAGTAACAGACTGTGAAGAAAGCACAGTCAAATGCAGGTCTACATGGCGACCAGTAACAGACTGTAAAGAAAGCACAGTCAAATTCAGGTCTACATGGCGACCAGTAACAGACTGTGAAGAAAGCACAGTCAAATTCAGGTCTACATGGTGACCAGTAACAGACTGTGAAGAAAGCACAGTCAAATGCAGGTCTACATGGTGACCAGTAACAGACTGTGAAGAAAGCACAGTCAAATTCAGGTCTACATGGTGACCAGTAACAGACTGTAAAGAAAGCACAGTCAAATTCAGGTCTACATGGCGACAAGTAACAGACTGTGAAGAAAGCACAGTCAAATGCAGGTCTACATGGCGACCAGTAACAGACTGTAAAGAAAGCACAGTCAAATTCAGGTCTACATGGCGACCAGTAACAGACTGTAAAGAAAGCACAGTCAAATCAGGTCTACATGGTGACAAGTAACAGACTGTGAAGAAAGCACAGTCAAATGCAGGTCTACATGGCGACCAGTAACAGACTGTGAAGAAAGCACAGTCAAATTCAGGTCTACATGGCGACCAGTAACAGACTGTAAAGAAAGCACAGTCAAATCAGGTCTACATGGTGACAAGTAACAGACTGTAAAGAAAGCACAGTCAAATTCAGGTCTACATGGCGACCAGTAACAGACTGTAAAGAAAGCACAGTCAAATCAGGTCTACATGGCGACCAGTAACAGACTGTAAAGAAAGCACAGTCAAATTCAGGTCTACATGGCGACCAGTAACAGACTGTGAAGAAAGCACAGTCAAATGCAGGTCTACATGGCGACCAGTAACAGACTGTAAAGAAAGCACAGTCAAATTCAGGTCTACATGGCGACCAGTAACAGACTGTAAAGAAAGCACAGTCAAATGCAGGTCTACATGGCGACCAGTAACAGACTGTAAAGAAAGCACAGTCAAATGCAGGTCTACATGGCGACCAGTAACAGACTGTAAAGAAAGCACAGTCAAATTCAGGTCTACATGGCGACCAGTAACAGACTGTAAAGAAAGCACAGTCAAATGCAGGTCTACATGGCGACAAGTAACAGACTGTGAAGAAAGCACAGTCAAATGCAGGTCTACATGGCGACCAGTAACAGACTGTAAAGAAAGCACAGTCAAATTCAGGTCTACATGGCGACCAGTAACAGACTGTAAAGAAAGCACAGTCAAATGCAGGTCTACATGGCGACCAGTAACAGACTGTAAAGAAAGCACAGTCAAATGCAGGTCTACATGGCGACCAGTAACAGACTGTAAAGAAAGCACAGTCAAATTCAGGTCTACATGGCGACCAGTAACAGACTGTAAAGAAAGCACAGTCAAATTCAGGTCTACATGGCGACCAGTAACAGAGTGTAAAGAAAGCACAGTCAAATTCAGGTCTACATGGCGACCAGTAACAGACTGTAAAGAAAGCACAGTCAAATTCAGGTCTACATGGCGACCAGTAACAGACTGTGAAGAAAGCACAGTCAAATTCAGGTCTACATGGCGACCAGTAACAGACTGTAAAGAAAGCACAGTCAAATTCAGGTCTACATGGCGACCAGTAACAGACTGTAAAGAAAGCACAGTCAAATTCAGGTCTACATGGTGACCAGTAACAGACTGTGAAGAAAGCACAGTCAAATTCAGGTCTACATGGCGACCAGTAACAGACTGTGAAGATAGCACAGTCAAATTCAGGTCTACATGGTGACCAGTAACAGACTGTGAAGAAAGCACAGTCAAATTCAGGTCTACATGGTGACCAGTAACAGACTGTGAAGAAAGCACAGTCAAATGCAGGTCTACATGGTGACAAGTCACAGACTGTGAAGAAAGCACAGTCAAATTCACATGGTGACCAGTAACAGACTGTGAAGAAAGCACAGTCAAATGCAGGTCTACATGGTGACCAGTAACAGACTGTAAAGAAAGCACAGTCAAATTCAGGTCTACATGGTGACCAGTAACAGACTGTGAAGAAAGCACAGTCAAATGCAGGTCTACATGGTGACCAGTAACAGACTGTAAAGAAAGCACAGTCAAATCAGGTCTACATGGTGACCAGTAACAGACTGTAAAGAAAGCACAGTCAAATGCAGGTCTACATGGCGACCAGTAACAGACTGTGAAGAAAGCACAGTCAAATGCAGGTCTACATGGTGACCAGTAACAGACTGTAAAGAAAGCACAGTCAAATGCAGGTCTACATGGTGACCAGTAACAGACTGTGAAGAAAGCACAGTCAAATTCAGGTCTACATGGTGACAAGTAACAGACTGTGAAGAAAGCACAGTCAAATTCAGGTCTACATGGCGACCAGTAACAGACTGTGAAGAAAGCACAGTCAAATTCAGGTCTACATGGTGACCAGTAACAGACTGTAAAGAAAGCACAGTCAAATTCAGGTCTACATGGCGACCAGTAACAGACTGTGAAGAAAGCACAGTCAAATCAGGTCTACATGGTGACAAGTAACAGACTGTGAAGAAAGCACAGTCAAATTCAGGTCTACATGGTGACAAGTAACAGACTGTGAAGAAAGCACAGTCAAATTCAGGTCTACATGGTGACCAGTAACAGACTGTAAAGAAAGCACAGTCAAATTCAGGTCTACATGGCGACCAGTAACAGACTGTGAAGAAAGCACAGTCAAATCAGGTCTACATGGTGACAAGTAACAGACTGTGAAGAAAGCACAGTCAAATCAGGTCTACATGGTGACAAGTAACAGACTGTGAAGAAAGCACAGTCAAATTCAGGTCTACATGGCGACCAGTAACAGACTGTGAAGAAAGCACAGTCAATTGCAGGTCTACATGGTGACCAGTAACAGACTGTGAAGAAAGCACAGTCAAATGCAGGTCTACATGGCGACAAGTAACAGACTGTGAAGAAAGTCAAATTTGCAGCAAAAGAACCAAGACAGACAATACAATACAATACAATACAATACAATACAATAACTTTATTAATCTCTAAAAGAGAAATTACATTGCTGAGCGTTTGTGTCCGTAATAATAACATACATAACACATTCAAAATAAACATTTGTTCTTTGTCCTGAGAAAATATAGCACATTGGTTATCACATAAGAAAGTATATTAAAAAACAGACACGCACATACCTGGGCAGGAAGAAAAGACTGGTGACTAAAATTCAACTCACCTCCCAGGACTGAGGTAAGAACCAATTCACACATTCCTGCCCGCAGTCAAAGGCACACTGACTTTTTGCAAAGCCAAATAAAGAGTGCCACTCGCATACAGATCTTCAGAGTCGGTATACAGGGCAAGGGCGGTAATAATCTGAGATTTGTTCATTTCCTTTGGCAAGGGACACAACTGCAGTGCGAGAGTGCAGTGAAATTTGAAGAGTTACGGTCCAATTAAACATTGTTTGAAGCCAAATGTTTGAAGTTTCTACATTGTGTGGGAGGTTACACTGAATTTGTCAGTTAACAGAAGTTTTCGAAGCCTGCGCATTTTGTGCGCAGTTAAACTGAATTTGTCCGTATTCGATTCACTAAATAAACTTCATTTCATGTCCAAGGGACACGGTAGACTAACTGTGAACGGGTAGAGTTAATCTGGGGCACTAAACCTGATTTGCGAAATTAAAAATAAAAATAACTCCACAATGCAAAAAGGGGCAAACAGTGCCTAATTTCTAACAAAAGAGACACCCACACACAAAAAACAGAAACGCTATCGAATATCCCTCCTTTAACAGTCTCGTCGATAAAGGAAAATGTCTGCGTTGGTGCAAAGACCAGTGTTTGGCGGAATATTATCTGTCGGTTCCTGGGTCCCTGTGTGTGTGATTATGTTGGCCAATAACGTGTATTGATCTGCTTCGATCTCTCTGCTGTTTGACGGGGATGTTATCGAGTGTTCAGTTATTGCTCTCAGTTTAGCGTGGGTAGCTGTTTTGGTTTTGAAGCGGTTTGAGTTAGGGTATTGGGGTAGGGAGGGAAGAATCGTGTCTTGTGTGACTTGGTGAAGCGTTTTGAGTTAGGGTATTGGGGTAGGGAGGGAAGAGTCGTGTCTTGTGTGACTTGGTGAAGCGTTTTGAGTAAGGGTATTGGGGTAGGGAGAGAAGAGTCGTGTCTTGTGTGACTTGGTGAAGCGTTTTGAGTTAGGGTAGCCTATTGGGGTAGGGAGAGAAGAGTCGTGTCTTGTGTGACTTGGTGAAGCGTTTTGAGTTAGGGTATTGGGGTAGGGAGAGAAGAGTCGTGTCTTGTGTGACTTGGTGAAGCGTTTTGAGTTAGGGTATTGGGGTAGGGAGAGAAGAGTCGTGTCTTGTGTGACTTGGTGAAGCGTTTTGAGTTAGGGTATTGGGGTAGGGAGAGAAGAGTCGTGTCTTGTGTGACTTGGTGAAGCGTTTTGAGTTAGGGTATTGGGGTAGGGAGAGAAGAGTCGTGTCTTGTGTGACTTGGTGAAGCGTTTTGAGTTAGGGTATTGGGGTAGGGAGAGAAGAGTCGTGTCTTGTGTGACTTGGTGAAGCGTTTTGAGTTAGGGTATTGGGGTAGGGAGAGAAGAGTCGTGTCTTGTGTGACTTGGTGAAGCGTTTTGAGTTAGGGTATTGGGGTAGGGAGAGAAGAGTCGTGTCTTGTGTGACTTGGTGAAGCGTTTTGAGTTAGGGTATTGGGGTAGGGAGAGAAGAGTCGTGTCTTGTGTGACTTGGTGAAGCGTTTTGAGTTAGGGTATTGGGGTAGGGAGAGAAGAGTCGTGTCTTGTGTGACTTGGTGAAGCGTTTTGAGTTAGGGTATTGGGGTAGGGAGGGAAGAGTCGTGTCTTGTGTGACTTGGTGAAGCGTTTTGAGTTAGGGTATTGGGGTAGGGAGGGAAGAGTCGTGTCTTGTGTGACTTGGTGAAGCGTTTTGAGTTAGGGTATTGCGGTAGGGAGAGAAGAGTCGTGTCTTGCGTGACTTGGTGAAGCGTTTTGAGTTAGGGTATTGGGGTAGGGAGAGAATAGTCGTGTCTTGTGTGACTTGGTGAAGCGTTTTGAGTTAGGGTATTGGGGTAGGGAGAGAAGAGTCGTGTCTTGTGTGACTTGGTGAAGCGGTTTGAGTTAGGGTATTGGGGTAGGGAGAGAAGAGTCGTGTCTTGTGTGACTTGGTGAAGCGTTTTGAGTTAGGGTATTGGGGTAGGGAGGGAAGAGTCGTGTCTTGTGTGACTTGGTGAAGCGTTTTGAGTTAGGGTATTGGGGTAGGGAGAGAAGAGTCGTGTCTTGTGTGACTTGGTGAAGTGTTTTGAGTTAGGGTATTGGGGTAGAGAGAGAAGAGTCGTGTCTTGTGTGACTTGGTGAAGAGTTTTGAGTTAGGATATTGGGGTAGGGAGAGAAGAGTCGTGTCTTGTGTGACTTGGTGAAGCGTTTTGAGTTAGGGTATTGGGGTAGGGAGAGAAGAGTCGTGTCTTGTGTGACTTGGTGAAGCGTTTTGAGTTAGGGTATTGGGGTAGGGAGAGAAGAGTCGTGTCTTGTGTGACTTGGTGAAGCGTTTTGAGTTAGGGTATTGGGGTAGGGAGGGAAGAGTCGTGTCTTGTGTGACTTGGTGAAGCGTTTTGAGTTAGGGTATTGGGGTAGGGAGGGAAGAGTCGTGTCTTGTGTGACTTGGTGAAGCGTTTTGAGTTAGGGTATTGGGGTAGGGAGAGAAGAGTCGTGTCTTGTGTGACATGGTGAAGCGTTTTGAGTTAGGGTATTGGGGTAGGGAGGGAAGAGTCGTGTCTTGTGTGACTTGGTGAAGCGTTTTGAGTTAGGGTATTGGGGTAGGGAGAGAATAGTCGTGTCTTGTGTGACTTGGTGAAGCGTTTTGAGTTAGGGTATTGGGGTAGGGAGAGAAGAGTCGTGTCTTGTGTGACTTGGTGAAGCGTTTTGAGTTAAGGTATTGGGGTAGGGAGAGAAGAGTCGTGTCTTGTGTGACTTGGTGAAGCGTTTTGAGTTAGGGTATTGGGGTAGGGAGAGAAGAGTCGTGTCTTGTGTGACTTGGTGAAGCGACTTGACTCATTGTTGGTTGACAGACAGACAGACAAGCAGACAGACAGACAAGCAGACAGGCGGAACAAGAGACAGAGAAAGACAGGAAAGAGGAAAGAGAGACATGTCGTGAAAGTACACACACACACATACACACACACACACACACACACACACACACACACACACACACACACACACACACACACACACTCACTCGTACAGTCGTACACAGACACACACACACACACACACACACACACACACACACACACACACACACACACACACAGTCACTCTGAATGTCACTTTGATCCAAAATCAATCACACCCTTTTTTCAATGAAAAAATGACAACAAAAGCTCTCGTCATCTGGCTGAACTAAGCACGCCGTGATGCCCTTTGTCAAGGACCACGCGTCACCTGCGTCCCGCGATACTATGATACTTCACACACACAAAAAACAAACAATCTTCAACAGCACGGGGCGGGGCTTAGCACCGAGCAACCTGTCTGAACAGGCGCATGAAATCACATGACAAAATATGAGCTCAATAAAACCGTTTATACACAATCCCTCTTTATCACTACTTAAACTCAGGCACCTTAACCTATAACCTTATGATGGACCCTACCCCTGCGCATTGCGCATTGCGGAGGGGTAGCTTATAGGCGATCCTTACTACTCGCGTCCTCGCGGCACCAGACAGCTCCCTCCATCACAGCAACGACACCAACATCGGCTGGCGCGTCCTCGCGGTACCAGACAGCTCCCTCCATCACAGCAACGACACCAACATCGGCTGGCGCGTCCTCGCGGCACCAGACAGGTTCCTCTGTCGTTTAAGTCACTGCCAAGGCGTCGACCTCGGTGAAACATCCGCCCCTGGACGACCCCCAGCTGGAGCATCATTTAACGCTGAGACGCAGCTGGCATCCCAGATCGACCGCCGTGTCTTCACCGGGACGAAGGTAGTGGTGTCGTTGACTGCCACCGTAGATTCTGATAATGATCTTCGAAGAGATTTGAGGTTCTGTGTTATTCTCTCTGACAACCTTCCCGGTCTCTGCAATAGTTTCATGGATTGCTGACCGATGCGTGTCTTCGGGACCCCTATCGTTGTAATCTAAGTCCCCTTCCGAGAAGTCCATCTCTCAGGCTCCCTCGCTGCTGGATGCAGCTCCTCCAGTCGATCAGCCCACCTGACCCATGTGGCCGCATAGGTCCAGCACACGCTGCTCAAACCGCTCTTCCGGTTTTGCTTGCCTTGCCTGCCCTCTGGTAGGTCTTCTGTACCATACCAGCCAGTGCCATCTAATGTGACACCAGGCCAAGACGGTTCCCAATCCAATTTCCCGCAGGTTGTAGGACTACACCCAAGCAGAGTGTATATGACTCTTCTGTAGTAAGTTGTTGCAACAAGAAAAAAACAAATGTTTCATCAGCTCCGGCCGGACGCTGTTTACTCCATCGTGAACCCCTCAATCTCCTCTAATGGTCAAATCTCAGTCTCTCCAGCAGGCGATGACGTAGGTCTGCTGTCTCTCCTTTCGCTGTTATTGTCGTTCGGCGTGCGCTGTGTTCAGAGGAGACAGAGATTGACTCCACGTCTGTTGTCAGCCCCTACATCTCCTCCTTTATCCGTGTTGTCTCCTCATGTCGCAGAGCGCTGCCCTCCTGGTGAAGGCTGCTCTGCATCTCTGTCAGCAACACGTGGATCGTGTCCCCAACAGAGCGTAGTTCTTGCTTTCCGGTCGAGGTCTCGAGATGGAGAGACCGACCAGAATGCTCGTCCATGCTTCTCCAATGTGTTGTAGACTCCTGGCGCCTCCGGCTGTGTTGTCCGCTTGCCCTCGCCCAGTTGGCAAGGCAACGCGGTGCAGCAAGCTGTCTTCTCGCCGAGAGAACGGGTAACCATGGAAACTGGCCACTCAATCCTACTATCGGCGTCCCTCGACCAGCTCCTGCGCGAAGCATCTCGGCCTTAAACAGTCGTCGGCGAGGCGATTCCATCTGCTGCCGCCTGTGATATCATGGTCTCTCCGGCAGGCGATGACGAAGGTATACTGCCTCTCTGTCTTGTGTGTTGTCTCCTCGTGTCGCAGAGCGCTGCCCTCCTGGTGAAGGCTGCTCTACGTCTCTGTCAGCAACACGTGGATCGTGTCACCAACAGTGCGTAGTTCTTGCCCTCGCTCAGTTGGCAATGCGAAGCGTTGCAGCAAGCTGTCTTCTCGCCGAGAGAACGGGTAACCATGGAAACTGGCCACCCCATCCTACTATCGGCGTCCCTCGACCAGCTCCTGCGCGAAGCGTCTCGGCATCAACGAGTCGTCAGCGAGGAGTCCCATTATGCTGCCCCCTGCGATGTCTTTGTCCTTGTGAGTCTGTTCCACTGTGTTGGGGCGACGATCGTCTTTCCCAGTGGCAGGTGCCTGTTGTGGGGCTGCCCTGTCAGTCATATCGATCCCACTGCTCGGAATCAGCGCCGGTAGATGACGACCCTCATTGTCAGCCTGCAGGTCTTCTTATGAACCGAAGTCTGGCATCTTCTTTTTTTTGAGCAGGCCAAAAAAATTGAACAGCCACTGGCAAAGTGACTGAGAAAAATAAAATAAAAACAAAGGGATGGGAGGGGATCTTCTCTTTCTAAGTAAAAATAAATGGGAAGCTACCAAAATTACAGTGAACCAATCTTTATCCCACTTCTGGTACCATTTGTAAAGCCGAGCGTGAGACGAGAACCCCACTTCTGACACCATTTGTAATCTTCAATCCCACCGCTGCCACCATTTGTACCCCGAGCGTGAGACGAGAATCCCACTTCTGACACCATTTGTAAAGCCGAGCGGTCTTAGCTTCACATTTCTGACACCAATTTGTACCCCGAAAGTGAGACGAGCTTCCCATTAACTCTAACTGTCTGTGTCTGTGTCTTAGATGTTATACGTGTTTGAAGGTCATTTGTCAGGATGGAAATCACACGACAGGACAAACAGACACACAGAATATAAACTCAAGAAGAGGCTGGTGAAGTTCAAAATTGGATTGAATCAAAACAAATCATAAAAACAACTCAATACAAGGCGTAGGTTCTTTTCAGAAAGTATATCTGTAAATTGGTTTACTCTATTCCTGTAATTTTCCTACTACTTAAAAATATATTCTAAGTCCTAAAATCGCTGAACATTTGGGCATGACCCGTAGGTACCCTTAGCAAATTACGCTACTGAAAAAAATATTCTAAGTCCTAAAATGGTTGAAAATTTGGGCAGGGGTTCGGGGCCTGAGTAAAAATAAAGTAAAAGAGTGAAGCGACGCCACTTTACTCGCCGTGTGGTAACCTGGGACTGCGGAACGTTTTTTGTTAACCCTGTTAGTTCAGTCTACAGGGCGGAGTCCGGTATACCTTTTAGACACAAAGTCAGGTTGGTTGCTCAGACCCTGGAGGACAACTTAGAGATGACAACAAATACTTCAATACTAGGTTGGGACCCTCCCACAACCGTTCGGTACTCAGGTTGGGACCCTCCCACAACCATTCCCAAAGAAGCAATGCTGTAACTCTAAGTGGGAAGTCCGGTATACCTTTTAGACACGAAGTCAGGTTGGTTGCTCAGACTCCCGCCGAACCTCCAAAACTAACAGCTTATATTACTTTCGTGACTGTCCCTGACGTCACCGCTAAGGAACCAATGAAAACGTCGCTCTGGGACCACAGAACAAAATGGGGAGGGAGGGGGGAGAGTTTCGAGGCTGCTGTCAGCCTCCTTAGAAGCTACAGTTAAAATCCCTCAAAAATACACAAAAACTCCTGCACTAAGAATACTACATCAAAAACGTTATAAAGAAATACAATCAATAAAATGGAAATTCTACGACGCATCATTTGATACCAAACACTCATAGGTGATCAACACTGCGAACAAAGTGCAAAACCTCTGACTATTACCTCGCAAAATATTCATGTCACACCAAAAACCGTATGCAGTTACAAGTTAACCACAATCAAACACAGTGTATATTCAACAGGCTTCTCATATGTAGATGATAAACATAAAATCTACATTCTACTAAACAAATGAATACAGAATACATATTTATATCGAAAACACGGGTAAAAGAAAGAATGATAGAAAAGCTACAGAAAAGAGAGAGAGAGAGAGAGAGAGAGAGAGAGAGAGAGAGAGAGAGAGAGAGAGAGAGAGAGAGAGAGAGTGCGTGTGTGTGTGTTTGTGTTCGTCTGTGTGTAACAAGTATTATTAACAAAAGCACAGCAACATAGAAGTAAAGAATTAGGTCAAAAAGGAAAAGGGGTTGGGGAGGAGGGAGGCGAGAGGTGGATGTATCAAAACAATGCCCTCGCTGACTGCCCTCGCGCACAAACAAAGGCGTAGGGGGTTAGTGACAGGAGAAGTGACCTAGGGGTTAAAAAGACAATACAGAAAGGTTACATGGGCGAGGGGGGGAAAAGGGTTCACAGACTGGCCCCTCCGACCTCCATAACTTGAATCCAGTCAGTTGGGCGCCATCGTGTCAGAGCCAATTAAATTCTACCGCGAGAGAACAATGAAAAAGGACTAAATCATACCTATTTCCAAACCATTTACTAAGGGAAAGAACAAATATGATTTTAGAGTGTGAATCTTAATTCCACACAGTTTCAATACTAACTTAGATAATATATTCTGCTCTCTACGCCTTCTCTTCTTCTTCACTCTATGAACTTTTAGAAGAAAATTGCATATGGAGAAAAGACAAATTATTCCTGTAGTCGCTTTTCTCCACATAAGTAATCTCTCAGATTTGTTCCCTTGTGTTGTCGGGTTTTTTTTGGTTTTTTTTTTGGGTGTTGTTGTTGTTGATGTTGTTGTTTTTTGGAGTTGTTGTTGTTGTTGTTGTTGTTGTTGTTGTTGTTGACTATCCAGGTGTGACGACGGCCGCTACAGCCGTGACGTCACACTCCCTGGTCTTGTTGCCCGCTTTCAGGAACCAGTGTCCGTGCTTCTTGGCGCGCTTCTTCTTGTCGCCCTTCAGCTTCAGAAAGTTGTTGTTGATGATGACCGGCAGGGGGCGCTTCTGGCGCTGGGCAAGGGGCAGCTTGTACCACTGACCGTCACGGAAAGCGGGTACAGGTAGATGCTCCACCCGGATCCCCCCGTATCGTCGCTTGACCAGCCCGGAGAGGAACTCCTGGTCGTTGAGTCGCCACGACACGAGGTGACCGGTACTGTGCGTGCTTGTCTGTTCGTACAGGTCATCGAGCTGCTCCATCAGACGGTCCCACAGCTGGAGAGTGCGCGGGGTTGGCTTCAGCAGGAGGAAGCCCCCGGCCGTCCGGTTTTGCACCACCGTGGCCACCATGTCCGCCTCCCGGTAACGGTCGGACAGGAGGAGAGGGAGGGGGTTGGACAGCCACACGCAGTCAACCTCAAACAGCAGCACTGTGACGCCGGCCTGCAGCATGCCTTGGATGTAGTGTGACCGCTCTATCATCAGGCGCACGTAGCCCACGTGGGAGTACACCTGAAACACAATACAACACACCACAGAATAAAATAAGTAAAGTTAGTCCAACAAGAATATTTTGGTTGCAGAAGAGCGAGATGTTAAAGATCTCAACGACTCCCGAACCAATGTTATAAGGCGGTGCCTCGCTGCCTTTGCCTTCCCCATCCCTAAATAGGGTCAGGTACCCATGTTCAGTCGGGTAGATTGGACATGTAGGGCTCGGAAAAATCGGGTATTTGTATTTGCTCTGGGTGGGGAGCGAACCAATGACCTCCAGCGTGAGAGGCAAGCGCTCTAGCCATTCCGGTTCTATATAATATAACACAATCATGTATACAGTGTTCGCAGAATAATAATAATAATAATAAATGAGCATTTATATAGCGCAACATCATAACTTTACAATTATGCTCTTTGCGCTTGACACATTTAAAATTAAAACACAGTTATACAAGCATTTACATCTACATTCATAGTCAACAACGCTTAATTAAAAGCATACACCATCAAACATACATTACAAAAGATTCTTCCACTAACTAAGTAATAAAAACATGAATAAAATAGGTAGTAAAAAAAAAAACCAAGGAAATACCAGCTGAATACCCTTAATCAAACAGAACATGTTATCAACAATGCTGAAAACAGTCCTAGATGTTTATATACATTATCACTTAAACAACAAATACACTACATGTAGCCTACTGATGGACTGAGAAAACAAAATCAGGGGTTGTATTTCTTGAAGAGGTGCGTTTTAAGTGCTCGTTTGAATGCTTGGGGTGACTTAGACTGGAACAAAAGTGACACAAAGTTTACGTTTGACATTACTTACAAGTATGACGTGTTCGCTTGTCCTGGGGCGCTATGGTGCCCTAAATTGAATTTTTAAAATTAAGTTCGCAAAAAAGGCTCCCTGTCAATGATTGTGCGTACTTTTGCACTACCAACATGATGACAAGAACGATGTGTGATGGCTTCTTACCAGACCAGCATTTCTTGTCGGTCCTCGGGGAGCAAATCGCCTTCTGTCGCGGTCGATAAAGCTGAAACAAAACACGATATGCTCCCCTCAGACCGACAAAAAAGCTGGTATGACAACAAGCCACCAAATACCATATAGTGTAAACCAACACACCTGGTCACCAGACAGATGCGAAGAGTTGACAGGCACGACATGCACGGCTGGCCAGGCATCGCGCAGGTAACTCGCCGACTGATTGTCCGTGGCAACGAACATCACGTGACTGTGCACGTGACCCATGACGGCGGTGTTGCAGAGCCAGCTGACGGCGAAGTCCATGAAGGCGTTGTTGAGCATGGTGAACAGCACCAACCCCGTCGTCCCGTGCACCTCCAGCGCCGTCTGCACCACGTCCGCCATGTTTTTCCTGGCGGTGGTGAAATTCCTGCTTGGTGCCCGCGTGGCGACCTCAGTCTCAACGACCAGACCGAACAGTGTGGATGAGTTCAAGTGTCCGTGCAGGGCGGCGTACGTGCTGACAGCGACCAGCACCAAGGTAACCAGGGCAAGTCGACGTCGCTGCTTCATCCTTGTCAAGTGGCCTGCACGTGCGGCCACAACACGGGAATGAGTACAAGACATTGCAATACAATTTGATTCAATACAATTTGATAGAAAACAATTTATTTAGAAATTTACGGATAACAATGCTGCATACAATCAATGTATTAAATGCAGCACAACAAGCAAAGCTTATAATTTGATACAATACAGTACAATAAAATACAATACAATTAAAGACATTACAATACAATACAATACAATAACATAACATACAATACAATGCAATGCAATACAATACAATACAATACAATACAATACAATACAATACAATACAATGCAATACCATACCATACCATACCATACATTACAATACAACACGATACGACACGACACGACACGACACGACACGACACGACACGACACTACCACAACCACACCACCACACCACACCACCACACCACACCACACCACACCACAACACAACACAACACAACACAATACAACACAATACCATGAGTTATTTCTAAGATGCTGACGATCAGCATGTGATAACAGACATGTCGAGAAAATAGATTTCAACAATATTAAAGCCGGCGGGCGAATGTTAAAGACATTTAAGCCTCGCCGGATCTTAAATGTTGTCATGTCGAGCGAACGATGTGCTCCTGCATTCTGAATTGGTTTATTCCTATTTAGCGTGTAAGGGTGCCAGCATATTGTCTGGAATTAGTGTGATCTATTTGGGATATTCTCATACAGCTTAGTCTGGAAGCAAACATCCCGGATGTTTACACTAGTCACAGAACTTGTTGGCACATTTTGCATCTCTTGTTTTCCTTCTAATTTGCTAGTTATACCAGTCGCTTTGTTTTTGCTCGGTCTACAGCAGTAGTCCTAGCAGTTTCATTTTAAAACCATCAACCGACCTGTATAAATTGATAGTCTTTCTCGCTGTGTCAAAATACGGCCACAAAACAGATCTGTTTTCAACCACTTTTGCCCCCAGTCTTCCTAGAACTAAAGCGAACCTGCAGACATACATTACTTCAAAAACTACACTGCTGATGTAACGAAATTAATGTTCATAATTTATGAGCTAACGGTACCAACATTTTCGAAGCGAAGTAAAATCATCTTTATCTAAACAGACAGTACAAAACTCTGATGTCCGATGTGTAAAAAGAAAGCCAGTATCTACTGTGGTTTGATCTTGAAAGGTTGTGCTTTCGTTTTTTCCGAGGTCATAATGCACAACCGACCAAACACACAAGCCGATCGTGAGCCTTGGTCAGCGTGACAGCGAATGACAAACAACAACAATAACAACAACAACGAACCGGATTCCTAACCCTTTGGGCTTCATCAGGCACCTTTGGACTCACCAAACCACACACACAATCCAATTTTGATCCATGGTCATCCTTTACAATTAAGGACATACAACAACAACAACAACAACACAACAACAACACAACAGCAACATGCAGGTGTCTTAGCTTGGACATGCACACCTGATCCGACATCTTCTGGCTCACCGGACCAAACACACAAGCCAATCCTGAGCCTTTATTTTTTTCAACAACAAAGGACGAACGCCAACAACAACAAGAACAATACCAATGACCAATACCTAGCGATCTTCCAGAAACTGACTTCAGAAATTTAGAAGCTATTTTCATTACCAGAATGCAAGTATTTTAATCTAAACTAAAGGTAAGTCCTGTTACACCCTTTTTGTATGTATTATTTGTTCTGATGCTTCAAGCCCACCCTTTGGAGTGTGCTGTTGTGATGCTTCAAGCCCACCCTTTGGAGTGTGTTGTTCTGATGCTTCAAGCCCACCCTTTGGAGTGTGTTGTTCTGATGCTTCAAGCCCACCCTTTGGAGTGTGTTGTTCTGATGCTTCAAGCCCACCCTTTGGAGTGTGTTGTTCTGATGCTTCAAGCCCACCCTTTGGAGTGTGTTGTTCTGATGCTTCAAGCCCACCCTTTGGAGTGTGTTGTCCCAAGTGGTCCTTTTGTGCATGCAATTGTTTGTACTTCTCAGTTATTCTCAGTTATTTAAATTCATTATGCCTATGTAGACATGGGCATTCAAACTGTTATGTGCTTGTCCTGTATGCAGGCAAAAAACACACTGGCAGACAACAGGTTACAGTGTCCACACAATTTTGAAAGAACAAAGACACATAACCTAATCCCCCTAACCATACTTTCCAAAGGAAATTGAAGAATAAATGTGTATAACATTTTCATGCATCTTTTGACTCAGCATTCTTTACTTCATTGTTACACATGAACTACCCTCTCATTCTCCCTGGCACTTTCACCACTGTTCTGCTTCTTAGTGCTTTTTGATGTTTGAAACGCAGTGCGTTTTTCATGTGCCTGTGTTTGTTTGTTTGCTTAACGCCCAGCCGACCACGAAGGGCCATATCAGGGCAGTGCTGCTTTGACATATAACGTGCGCCACACACAAGACAGAAGTCGCAGCACAGGCTTCATGTCTCACCCAGTCACATTATTCTGGCACCGGACCAACCAGTCCTAGCACTAACCCCATAATGCCAGACGCCAAGCGGAGCAGCCACTAGATTGCCAATTTTAAAGTCTTAGGTATGACCCGGCCGGGGTTCGAACCCACGACCTCCCGATCACGGGGCGGACGCCTTACCACTAGGCCAACCGCATTTCACAGTCTCCTCAGTAGATATTTTACAGCTTAGGGCAGTATATTGAGATCTGTCATGTAAATAGGAAGCAAAGAAGTTACACACTGAACTGTTTCTGACATACAACTGTAATTTCTTCAATAGAATTGAATGATCAACAAGATCAAATGCTTTTTTAAAGTCGAGAAACACAGCACCACTGATTTCAGATCGGTTTGTTGCAGACAACCAGGTGTCGCATACCGTGGTAAGGGCGCTGTGACAAGAGTGATTTGTTCGAAAACCAGACTGAAATTGATGGAAAAGGTTTCTGCTTTCTACGTACGCGAGCAAATGTTTGTGAATATGTTTTTCCAATGGTTTGGATAAAATGGGTAATAAGGAAATGGGTCTAAAGTTATTTGGGTCGGATAAATTTCCGCCTTTATGGAGTGGAATTACTTTTGCTCTTTTTAACAAACTAGGTACAGTATTTTGCTTTATGCAGATATTATACACATAGGTGAGTGGCTCCACAATATATGGTATAGCTAGTTTGGTCAAGTAAGGAGGAATCTTATCAGGACCCATGGACTTTTTATTCTCAAGGCCTTCTAGAACCTTCCCTACCTCATGCACTGCCATGTCTGGAATAGTAAAAAAATCGTCTGGTTTACATTTCTGATTACAAAAATCATGTAATTTTGAGAAAGAGACTTCAATGTCAGAATCAGGACTGTCGCATTTTGCAGATTCATTTAGCCTATTGGCAAGGGACAAAAAATGGTTATTAAAATCTTCAGGGGAGATGGTTGTGGCAGACCAATTTGAGTTCTGTTTAGATTTACCTAATATGTTATTAACAGCACGCCAAACAGTTGCACTATCTTTCTTGTCCTCGATTAATGTATTAAAATAATTTGCTTTTGCTTGACGTGTTAATTCTGTCACTTTATTCCTTTGTTTCTTAAAATCAGACTTCATGTTGTTTGCTTTGTAAAAATCACGCAGGGACATGGCTTCTATAATCTGTTCCGTCAACCATGGGGGAAGAGATGGATATTTCACTCTGTGGTGACGTAGTGGGGCATGCTTATCCACTATAGGATCAAATATATCTAAAAGGGCGCCCAATGCTTCGTCAGCAACAACATGATTAAACACAGAGGAAAATGGTGCTAAACTGAGATCAAAGAAGAATTTGGTTTCATCAAACGTTTTAAAGCTTCTATATTCAATAGTTGTATGGCCCTTGTGCACCGGCTTAGGTAACTTGAACGACCAAGAACAAAATACTGAACAATGGTCACTGATGCTTGAAGGTACAGTTTTCACGTTTGACACCATGGAGGTATTATTAGTGTAAATGTGGTCAATCAACGTTGATGTTGTATCAGTCAATCTGGTTGAGGTGTTCACAAGTTGATGGAATCCAAAGAGAGATGTAACTGAGCGCCAGGCTGTCTGGGTTTTATGCAAGTCTATGTTAAAATCACCAAGTAACAAAACATTACGATTATTACATTTGATGTTATTCATCAAATCAATAAAATCGTCAGACCAAGCTGAATGGGATGCGGGATTTCTATATATATGTTTGTTACGGCTGGAATTTCGGTGTGTATGTCTGTATGTATCTATATCTACTCCTATCAAAAATTGTGCGTGCTACTCTCTGTTTACTATATAACTGTTCTTCACACACACACACACATTCCAACCAGGCACAAAGACAAGAACACAGTATAGCCCTTTGCCCCTGTACCTCTATTTGAATGTTCAATCACAACATAAACATATTATTCTACATCCATTCTACAGATCACTTTCGCTCAACATGAAAGTACTATTTCTGTTAACACACAGAAATCAAACTGCACAAAATTACATACAGGTTATTATGTCATGCAATCTACAGTTCTCGTGCACACACGTATAACACTTGAGGCTTTGTTCCGTGAAAGCCCGTCTGTCTCAAAACACACGAAGACACTGTCTCAAACAATTCTTCTGTTACTATTCAGTTCTGTTATACACAGATAACAAACCCCACGACGCTCGACGTCTCGTGGTTATTCACTCGGGAACGTATCTGTTCAGCTATCACGCTGGTTAAATTCTCTCAGTCGTACTCACAAAATACAGTGGCACACACTGCTTCACCCCACCCACACAACTGTCTCGTGTGGTGGAATGGGACGGGGTTCCCGTTACGCAGCGCTTCACGCCGTCTTTCCCTCCAGCATCTCCACAGCTCACGGCTGGAGCATGAGGGCAGAACCTCCCGTCTCGTTCCCTCTTCCGCGACCGCTCTCGGCCCGGGATTCGTCCGTGACCCACTCGGCCCGGGGTGCTAGAATACACAAGTTTAAACTACCATAAGTCTCCATACTTGAATAAACTTTTATAACGTTCTTTATCACTACCGGCAACTATCTTATGCGGTTACAGTATATACACCCGCTAACTCATAAGCGAATTCATTTCCGAAAAACATGTAAACATTCTTTTTTCAACAATGGCTGACAACCGCGCACGTTTTCCAGCTAATTCACACATGACTCTCCCGGTCATTTCTCAAGTCAATATTTCCGAGCAAAATAATATCTCCGAGTAAAATATCAATTCAATAAATACCTGTAAACACAGCAGCTGAATCTACTGATTCAGTAACCGCGACACGAGTCTCCAAACGACCTCTAGCGCCCGGTGAGCAACTTTACAATCAGGAGACACGTCCTCTCCTGTCGACAGTCTGCAAAGCTCTGAGCCTGTATTATCTCTACAACGCCACCTCGGTCTATACTCTGCTCTGATTGGTCACCGACACCACTGCACTGCGTCAGTGACGTATCCCTGTACGGTGTCCACTCAAAGTTCGTGGCCCATAAATTCTGTACACCTGTACGTTCCAATTCTTTTTGTCTCTCTTCCCTTTCCAATTCTTTTTGTCTCTCTTCTCTTTCCAATTCTTTTTCTCTTCGTCTTTCTTCAATTTGTGCATCTTCCCTTTCTTTCTGTCTATCTGATTCTTTTTGTCTTTCTTCCCTTTCTTTTTCCTTCTCATCTTTTTCTCGTTTTCTCTCCAAACGATCAAAACTCTCTTTCACGTATTTCTCACGTTTATCTGCAGCCAGACCCAAAGTCTCTGCCTGTTTAACGAACTTTTCAAACAACGCATCATAATCATCTTCGCTCTCCATTGTGTAAGTTTTGAACTTTCAAAATCACACCAAAATATGTCCAAGTTTAGAGAAAAGTTTTGAAAAAGTTTCCAACAATAATGTAAGATCAAGTAATCTACTTCAAAACTGTCAAGTACCACAACAAATCTGGCACCAAAACCAATAGTCAATACAAGACTATATCCAAATACGTTTTGGCGTAAATCTCACGCAAAAATATCCAACAGTTTTAATGAAAGTCAAATATTCAGTCAATGAAGTCAAAACGAATCTTCAAACATATATACAAGTACAAACAAAACAACAACCCCAAACCACAAATAGGAGGAAAAATTCAAAGTTCAAAAATGCAACACAAGTAAAAACTTATCAACAAACTAAGTACTAAATCAGAAAATCAAAGCCAAAATAAGTCAAGTCCAACTAAAGAAAACGCAGTTGGAAGCAAAATAAAACGAAGTTCCAACAAAAATTTATGAAGTGAAACACTCCATATAAAACTAAAACTAATTTAAAGTTGTAAATAGTAGCTTAAAATAACTGTATATACAACTACTAATGAGATTAACTTAATTTAGATCAACAAGACAACAAAAAATGTAGTTGGAGGCAAATAAAACAAATTCCAAAAAAAAAATATTAAAGTGACACAATCACTCCAAACAGCAGACTAAATTCAGGCAAAAAAAATTCAAAGTACCTAATCTACTACCATAGCAAATAACAAATCAAAAATAAACTAAAACTTAAACTAATTAAAGTCTATATCAAAATATCACCACTAATTACCTTAATTATTTACAACAAACTTACAAAATCAACAAAATCAATGCCACAAAATCAATAAACCTAATTAATCACACTAAAAAAAAATTTCAAAATCAAAACATAAAATTTCTAAGTCCAAAAGAACAAAATCAATCAAAGTTAAATAACTTTACAAAGGCAAAGGGCAATAAACAACAGATAGATCCCTATTCCAAAGCAGAAAGAAAAAAAAAATTACCAAATATTTTACAATATTGAAAGTACAGAAAAGAGCAAGGAAAGAGAAATGAAAGACCCCACAGGAAGAAAAATGAAGTTAATCCCTCAGTGCTTAGAACTGTACAGTAAGCACTACCGTAAAACTGGAGACGGTAACAATACAAAACAAGACATGAACGACACAACTATTCAATCAGAAAAATCTCTGTCTGCGTGACCTACTGCCAAAAATTCTAAAAAACCCAACACAGGGGACAAAATTAAGTTTAGCAAAGCAGGGAAACAACTATGAATTTATACTAACACAGAGTAATCGGGGTCACCAAATGTTACGGCTGGAATTTCGGTGTGTATGTCTGTATGTATCTATATCTACTCCTATCAAAAATTGTGCGTGCTACTCTCTGTTTACTATATAACTGTTCTTCACACACACACACACATTCCAACCAGGCACAAAGACAAGAACACAGTATAGCCCTTTGCCCCTGTACCTCTATTTGAATGTTCAATCACAACATAAACATATTATTCTACATCCATTCTACAGATCACTTTCGCTCAACATGAAAGTACTATTTCTGTTAACACACAGAAATCAAACTGCACAAAATTACATACAGGTTATTATGTCATGCAATCTACAGTTCTCGTGCACACACGTATAACACTTGAGGCTTTGTTCCGTGAAAGCCCGTCTGTCTCAAAACACACGAAGACACTGTCTCAAACAATTCTTCTGTTACTATTCAGTTCTGTTATACACAGATAACAAACCCCACGACGCTCGACGTCTCGTGGTTATTCACTCGGGAACGTATCTGTTCAGCTATCACGCTGGTTAAATTCTCTCAGTCGTACTCACAAAATACAGTGGCACACACTGCTTCACCCCACCCACACAACTGTCTCGTGTGGTGGAATGGGACGGGGTTCCCGTTACGCAGCGCTTCACGCCGTCTTTCCCTCCAGCATCTCCACAGCTCACGGCTGGAGCATGAGGGCAGAACCTCCCGTCTCGTTCCCTCTTCCGCGACCGCTCTCGGCCCGGGATTCGTCCGTGACCCACTCGGCCCGGGGTGCTAGAATACACAAGTTTAAACTACCATAAGTCTCCATACTTGAATAAACTTTTATAACGTTCTTTATCACTACCGGCAACTATCTTATGCGGTTACAGTATATACACCCGCTAACTCATAAGCGAATTCATTTCCGAAAAACATGTAAACATTCTTTTTTCAACAATGGCTGACAACCGCGCACGTTTTCCAGCTAATTCACACATGACTCTCCCGGTCATTTCTCAAGTCAATATTTCCGAGCAAAATAATATCTCCGAGTAAAATATCAATTCAATAAATACCTGTAAACACAGCAGCTGAATCTACTGATTCAGTAACCGCGACACGAGTCTCCAAACGACCTCTAGCGCCCGGTGAGCAACTTTACAATCAGGAGACACGTCCTCTCCTGTCGACAGTCTGCAAAGCTCTGAGCCTGTATTATCTCTACAACGCCACCTCGGTCTATACTCTGCTCTGATTGGTCACCGACACCACTGCACTGCGTCAGTGACGTATCCCTGTACGGTGTCCACTCAAAGTTCGTGGCCCATAAATTCTGTACACCTGCGTCACATAACTCCAAAATACACTATGTGCAAATCCGTTTGTCACAATGTTACAGTAAATTCATCAAACCAGTCAATTTGTAAATTTACTGTAATTTTCAGTAAATTTGTAAAGTTACTATTTCACTCAGTAAATTTACAAATTTACTGAAAAATTCAGGAAATTTACAAATTTACTGAAATTTGGGGATTCATTTTTGACAAATCTACTGGATGGTGAAGGACAATTTCAGTAAATGTGAGCTGAACAAGACTTGTGAAGGTGTGACAGCTTGTGCGAGTTCAGTGTGAGTTCTGCTCAGTACAGTTTCAGTAAATGTGAGCTGAACAAGACTTGTGAAGATTTGACAGCTTGTGCGAGTTCAGTGTGAGTTCTGCTCAGTACATGCGGTGACAAGTAAATTCACCAACTTAATAGTTTAGTCCACACTGAGCTGCCAAGGAAGACAAGGATGGCTAGCCCAAGCAACATGGAAAATCGATTCACAGAGGAACTTTTCAAAATTAAATATGCAGGCAAATGCTATAATTTGTTTGGAAAGGCAGAATACTCAAAGATGCTACAAGACGTGAAAACTGCGGCTGTGTCCAAAGAGTCAAAAAATCAACATGACTATCATATTCTGAGAAAGTAAGTACCATTTTATTTTCTTGCGTGCGTGTGTTTGTGTGTGTGCTCTCTAACACCCCTCCACCTTCTCTTTATCTCTGTTTGTGTCAGTTATTATAATTCTCTCTCCATTCTGTCTATCTCTGTCTGTGTCTGTCTCTCTCTCCCTCTCCCTCTGTGTGTATGTGTGTGTGTGTAACTGCAGCTGTGTGTGTGTGTGTGTGTGTGTGTTCATCTTTCTCTGTTTGTGTCAGTTATTCTAATTCTTTCTCCATTCTGTCTATCTCTGTCTGTGTCTGTCTCTCTCTCCCCCTCCCTCTGTGTGTATGTGTGTGTGTGTAACTGCAGCTGTGTGTATGTGTGTGTGTTCATCTTTCTCTGTTTGTGTCAGTTATTCTAATTCTTTCTCCATTTGAGTGTACTTTTGTTTTCTGTTGTCACAGATGCATCAATGTTGACTGCGCATGTTGAGAGGGTTACAAGGGCTCGAAAAGAAGCATTCTCCGGCCAGTTATCTCAGGCAGAGAGAATGGTAAAAAGAAGTAGAGTGGACTTCAAATGCGGTGAAGTGGGAGACAATGTGGCAGTGCCCGTGCCAATGGTCGATCGTGGCAGAGGTGATGCCAGAAATATTTTAGGTGTCATTTAGAGACATTTTAACTGACATTTATACTGTAGCAGTGAAGGCCGGGGTTTTAAAAGTACGGTATTCACGAAACCAATTTGATTTGTGCCCTCAAAGACTGCTCTCCATGAGAGATGTGAATCTTGACAAACACGTATCTCTTCGCTCTGCTATTATAGCAGAGTCAGCATCAGGGGGCCAAGGTTTTACCAAATGCAATTGTGCTGGTGGGCCAAGAAAGTGCCAAACGAACAAATGTTCCTGCTACAAAGCAAAACTAAAATGCAATTCAAAATGCCATGGAAGCCTCACTTGCCGCAACAAATGATTTTTTTATGGAATGAGTGTGCCAATGGTCTGTTCTTTTAATTCAATACAATGATGTTTTGTGAATAAATTCTTCTCTCCCGTCAAAAAATATGTGTGTGTGTGTGTGCGTGTGTGTGTGTGTGTGTGTGTGTGTTGTGTGTGTGTGTGTGTGCGTGTGTGTGTGTGTTGTGTGTGTGTGTGTGTATGGCATAAGGCTTACAATGTTTCAGTAAATTTGTAAATTTCCTGGGTGTCAAACTCAGTAAATTTGTAAATTTCCTGAATTTTTCAGTAAATTTGTAAATTTACTGAGTGAAATAGTAACTTTACAAATTTACTGAAAATTTCAGTAAATTTACAAATTTACTGGTTTGATGAATTTACTGATACAAAGCCGAGGAAAAAATAATTCGAATTCTTATAAGAAATTTCAAGCCAAAGGCATTCAATACTGTTCACTTCCAAATCAGCCCTGCGCTTAACAAACTTTGCAATGGAATCATGGACATAAACAGCAAGACCAGTATGTTGTACTTCCATACTGTCGCGTCGGATAACAGAATAGTGAGGTATCCGCAACATATCATCACAGATGCGTGAGTCCAGCCTTGTCTCTGAAATCCCAAACAAATGGGTTATGGGAGAATGTTGATTTAATAACACGCAGAGATCAGGAATTTTGTTCAAGAGATGATAAATGTTTAAGTGTACGATATTCAGTCCAGCGGCTGGAGCTAGTGCCGACATGCTTATAAATGTTAAGAGTGCACGCAGAAGCAGACACAATCCGCACACATTGGACGTTGTAGAGTGAATGTTCAAGATTAGCCAGAAAAGGCAACGTCCTTGTCGTCTACGAATTACCCAATAGAGTTCTAAACAATGTGCTACGACGTGTCACTGGCAGGTCAGACGATATGGAGAAGTGCTAGAACCGAAGGGAAAAGAAACACACTCTTTCCTCAGCGTCCACGTCACGTCACACAGACAGGCAGTCCGAGTACAACGCAAGGCACAACTAAAAACACAGGTATAGTCACTGCACAAGGTGCAAAAACGCTTCGAACTTTATCGTAAGATTTTAAGCGTAACACAAGCTATCGATCATTAACTGTATTGCCCTGCCAAACTTGATACATTCATTTTATCTGGATGTTCTAGGCATCAATCTGTCAGAAACTGGTTTGATGAAGTGGCCAGGGATAAAATCTGATTTTTCGGCTGCAGAGATTTGCCTGGTTAATATCCACCTTAACAGAGTAACTTGGTTGGTATACACCCCAAATTTCTGCTGCTAGTATGGTACGTAATGGGCCAAACAGAGCTGGAAAGCCAGGGGCCTGCTGATTTCGTGGTACTGATGAGGACAATTTGATACAGGGAAAGTCAGGGGCCTGCTGATGTCGTGGTACTGATGAGGACAATTTGATACAGGGAAAGCCAGGGGCCTGCTGATTTCGTGGTACTGATGAGGACAATTTGATACAGGGAAAGCCAGGGGCCTGCTGATTTCGTGGTACTGATGAGGACAATTTGATACAGGGAAAGTCAGGGGCCTGCTGATTTCGTGGTACTGATGAGGACAATTTGATACAGGGAAAGCCAGGGGCCTGCTGATTTCGTGGTACTGATGAGGACAATTTGATACAGGGAAAGCCAGGGGCCTGCTGATGTCGTGGTACTGATGAGGACAATTTGATACAGGGAAAGCCAGGGGCCTGCTGATGTCGTGGTACTGATGAGGACAATTTGATACAGGGAAAGCCAGGGGCCTGCTGATGTCGTGGTACTGATGAGGACAATTTGATACAGGGAAAGCCAGGGGCCTGCTGATGTCGTGGTACTGATGAGGACAATTTGATACAGGGAAAGCCAGGGGCCTGCTGATTTCGTGGTACTGATGAGGACAATTTGATACAGGGAAGCGGAGGGGGTGCATTTATAAAACATTATTTAAAATTGTATCATTAGTGCCTGTGGCTATGACTATCTCCCAACTCTGCGCCAAATTATGCCAAAAGTGTTAATTTGACAGAACAGCAATATGTTTTTAATTTTGGAACCTCTGCAGTGATCAATACCAAATCAGTGCCTCGTGAGCTTTGGTCAGTGTTGCAATTGATCACCAATAATGCTTTGGAATAAAAATGAATAGAGTAAAATAAAAACAAAACAAGTCGCGTAAGGCGAAATTACTACATTTAGTCAAGCTGTGGAACTCACAGAATGAAACTGAACGCACTGCATTTTTTCACATTGACCGTAGTCCGCCGCTTGTGCAAAACAGAGTGAAACTGAGCGTGTTTTTAATCCAAACATATCATATCTATATGTTTTTGGAATCAGGAACCGACAAGGAATAAGATGAAATTGTTTTTAAAACGATTTCGGAAATTTAATTTTGATCATAATTTTTATGCCGTGTGAGATGGAATTTATTTACACAATACATCACGCATTCACATCGGCCAGCAGATCGCAGCCATTTCGGCGCATATCCGACTTTTCACGGCCTATTATTCCAAGTCACACGGGTATTTTGGTGGACATTTTTATCTATGCCTATACAATTTTGCTAGGAAAGACCCTTTTGTCAATCGTGGGATCTTTAACGTGCACACCCCAATGTAGTGTACACGAATGGACCTCGGTTTTTCGTCTCATCCGAAAGACTAGCACTTGAACCCACCACCTAGGTTAGGAAAGGGGGAGAAAATTGCTAACGCCCTGACCCAGGGTCGAACTCGCAACCTCTCGCTTCCGAGCGCAAGTGCGTTACAACTCGGCCACCTGCCTAGTTTTGTATAACGTAGACCCTCAAGGGAGGTAACTCTTGCAATGCTATCTCTAAACAAAATTACCGAATAGCTAAATATATTGAAGGGACATAAAAAAAACTAACATCCAACCGAAAATGTGTACACACTATATTATAAGAATGTCATGCAACTCTTCCTCTACCGGTACTTTAGTCAACACAAATGTTCGCGATTTCTATCTTGTAGGGGAGACAACTCCGTCTGTTCTGAATTCCCTTTAAACTAAGTTTAATAAAAAACAAGTCGCGCAAGGCGAAAATACAACATTTAGTCAAGTAGCTGTCGAACTCACAGAATGAAACTGAACGCAATGTCATTTTTCAGCAAGACCGTATACTCGTAGCATCGTCAGTCCACCGCTCATGGCAAAGGCAGTGAAATTGACAAGAAGAGCGGGGTAGTAGTTGCGCTAAGAAGGATAGCACGCTTTTCTGTACCTCTCTTTGTTTTAACTTTCTGAGCGTGTTTTTAATCCAAACATATCATATCTATATGTTTTTGGAATCCGGAACCGACAAGGAATAAGATGAAAGTGTTTTTAAATTGATTTCGACAATTTAATTTTGATAATAATTTTTATATATTTAATTTTCAGAGCTTGATTTTAATCCAAATATAACATATTTATATGTTTTTGGAATCAGAAAATGATGGAGAATAAGATGAACGTAAATTTGGATCGTTTTATAAATTTTTATTTTTTTTTACAATTTTCAGATTTTTAATGACCAAAGTCATTAATTAATTTTTAAGCCACCAAGCTGAAATGCAATACCGAAGTCCAACCTTTGTCGAAGATTACTTGACCAAAATTTCAACCAATTTGGTTGAAAAATGAGGGCGTGACAGTGCCGCCTCAACTTTCACGAAAAGCCGGATATGACGTCATCAAAGACATTTATCAAAAAAATGAAAAAACTGTTCGGGGATTTCATACCCAGGAACTCTCATGTCAAATTTCATAAAGATCGGTCCAGTAGTTTAGTCTGAATCGCTCTACACACACACACACACACACACACACACACACACACACACACACACACGCACATACACCACGACCCTCGTCTCGATTCCCCCCTCTACGTTAAAACATTTAGTCAAAACTTGACTAAATGTAAAAAAGAGGTAAAAGCATACAATCACTACAGATATGTTCGTGCACTCATTTATTTAATCATTCAAAGTTATGGCCTTCAGTGTATGACTATTTGATGTTTTTTGTGAGCGAAACAAGACAACGGAAATAATTCTTTGCTGACGGATATCTGGTTTCTAATCTCGACATTCACGCGTGGTTTTACCAGCATCGCGCAGCAATTGGATAAGAATAGACTCGTCCGGTCAGTCCATCTCGACGACAGGTAAATGTAGTACAGAAGAAAAAAAAGGTTCGGGGGTTTCGCACCTAGTTACACGTTCTGTGACACAGGGAGATAACTCATTTCATCACAAAGTTTGTTTTTGGAGTTTTTCTTTCATTCTTTTTTCCCCCAAAATACTTTGATGATGACTTCGAAAAACTCCTCAGTGATGGTGATTGGAACAAATACTTTCTTGCCCAGCGAACCCGGTTTTGTTTGGGTGCGTCACAAAAACGAACACGGCCGGAGTGCTGTGTAAATTATAAGTTGTTATTTTAAACCTGTGTAGAAAAACATGTGGCAGTTTGAACCAGAGTTGTGTGTGTGTGTGTGTGTGTGTGTGTGTGTGTGTGTGTGTGTGTGTGTGTGTGTGTGTGTGTGTGTGTGTGTGTGTGTGTGTGTGTGTGTGTGTGTGTGTGTTTTATTTGTTTGTTTGTTTGTTTGTTCGTGTGTTTGTTTTGTTATTGTGCGTCATAAATCAAAGTAGCAGTTCCGGAGCAAATGTCTTTGGGTTTTTCTATTCACATAGCCTACGTTTTCTACAGTTACCCAACGAACAAATGTACGGTAATCTAAAGAAAAAGTAATAACTACAAGCTTGTCCAATGCGGCTTTGGTTGTGTCGTGTGAGCTTTAACATCTCCTTACCTTCAAGGCAGACATTTTCTTCTTTTTTTTCCCAAGGGAGGATTCGTTTTTACAAATCCTTGCAAGAATCAAAAAGGCTTCTGCACGCTTCCTTTTCAATTCATGTTGATGCTTTTCTCAACACGTCTGGTCAGGCAAAACGCACGCAGAACGCAGTGCTGGCAAATCACACTGATTGGTATTCGAAAAGACCTTGGATGACGAGAGCTCAATTGTGTCAAGGTCAAACACAGGCTAGTATTCTAGAACCTGAATAATTCGTGCCTATCACAGGGTGTAAAAAAACTATGATCTTAGGGGAAAAGACTGTTGCGTGGTTTAGTCGTCACCATGCTAGCTGGTACAGATGATCAATGTAAAAGGCAATACATACGTTACTGACTAATACGTTATTGCCTCGTGGGCTTAAAAACACGAAATAAATGATACATTCTGAAGAAGAAAAAGTTGCAAAGTATGAAAAGGCACAATAAGCCTTCCGTAAACAATCACAGATACTGTCAGGCTTTTACACACAGTACAAACACCATTTCATTTAAACACTCACCGCTTGAGAACATTCTAGGTGCCCTCCGTAAAGAGCGAGCAATGTTCAAAGAATTTATTTTTGCGTGGTTTATCTTACCTCTGAGCCATCGTGAACCCGTGTAATCCAGTTTCCCTTTTTTCACAATTTAACCGCCAGTTTGTCATTTCAATGCAAATCTCTGTTAGCTTATCTGCAACAGCACGTTATTGTGTACCTTTGAATCTGAAATGCAACATTGAAACGGCTGCCAACTAGAGCAGTGGCGGTTAACGGTTCAGAGGAACTGGCGCCAGGCAGCGTCGTCTGCAACGAGAACCACGACCTTGCGTGACCCTGCTTCCGGGCTATCTTTTTGTAAACTTTCAAAATTTCGTATTGTTCTGATCTTGTCTTGATGATTTAAGAATGTTTGTGTAACAAGCTGTCAATTTATTATTTAGATTTTAAAAGTTAGGTCAGAAGCGCAAAAAAGCACCGTCCGATTGTCTGACAGACAATCCGCAAAATTAATTCTTTGAAAATTGCTCGCTCTTTATGTAGGGCACCTAGGATGTTCCCGTTCGGTGAGCGTTCAAATGGAAGGGTGTTTGTACTGTGTGTAAAAGCCTGACAGTATCTGCGATGGTTTACGGGAGGCTTACTGTGCCTTTAATCTTGGAAGGTTTACGGGAGGCTTACTGTGCCTTTAATCTTGGAAGGAAACTTGTGTGGAATTGTCTGCAGGGAGAAAAACTCGGTGGAAACAATCATTTCCGTTCCATAATCCCGGAGGAATTCAAAAACAGAGTTAACAAATGAAAATAATAGATTTGAGCACAGAAGTAAATGTTAAGTGCGCATTGGATTGAAAATAATTCTGTAGCAAAAGGGAATTTTTGTTTTACCCAGTCAGTCTGCGCCAGCACAAAGTCTGACGCGGCTTATCGGTAAATAAATTTGAGCAAAGAATTAAATGTTAAGTGCGCATTGGATTGAAAATGATTCTGTAAGCTTAGCAAAAGGGAATTTTTGTTTTACATAATAGTTTACTTCCCAGTTCAAATCCGAAACACAGAATCAAAGTGAGCATACGGCTGAACTAATATAACTTTTTAATATAACTTTTTTACCTTGCTTAAAACCCAGTCAGTTTGCGCCGGCACGAAGTCTAACCGCGCGGCTTATCGGTAAAACTGAAGCCAGGTGAGCCGTCATCATGTGCACAAGGTCACACCGGTTACCCGGTGTCACGAACTGAAAACTCTGCCTGAACAATCCTTCTCATTGCGGTAAATGCGCATGCGCTAACATGGGGAAATTAATCAGGTCGTGAACAACCTAACCCTAACCCTAACCCTAACCCTAACCCTAATCCTAACCCTAACCCTAACCCATGGTTCGTTCAAAGGGTCGCATTTTTTAAGTCCAAGATTGGCGCATGTGCATTGACCGCAATGAGAAGGATTGTTCAGGAGAGGTTTCAGTTCGTGACACCGGCGCTACCCGCCAACAGCGCAGCGCCTCTGTGTCTAGGCTGTGACGTCATCAAGAAAACGTGGGTGTCTCCAGAAAAGTGTCAAATAATGACAGAAAAGTGGCTCAATACGCTCAAATGTTCTTATCGAGAGGTACACAGTAAATGTGTTAAAAGGATACATAGAATTAAATTCAGTAATTGGCAATGGATCGAGCTACCAATGCAATTACAAGCGAAGGTGTTGAAGTTTGTTTACTAAAATTGTGTTTTATGTGCTTATTACACAGTTTTGTTTGGGCCTGTACGGGAAACACCGTTTACAATAGCTTGTATGACGTCCTCTCGCTGCTGTACTACAACGTTGACGCCGACGTTGGAAAGATAAGGGAATAATTATCGTTCAAAACTGATTACTGAAGAAAAGTGGTGAATACGAAACAGCAGCAGCATCATAATCGAGTGGGTAACGCTGAGCGCAGGGAATGGATACCACCCAGCGTAAAAGAAAACACACATTGTAGGTTTATAATGGGACCTAATGGGTCAAAAACTGTCACTTGTTCTGCCAAGAGCTATACCGTTTGGTTTTGGGGTTAAAACTATGACATCACACATGAGAAACACTTTTATTACACAGTTATTAAAATGTAAAGTGGATCTGTACGTGTGTTGTTGCGGGACATTGATTTCCCCGTGCTTCCTTCTCCAACGCTAGCTTTGTTTTGATTCCCGGCCCACGCTCCGTCCCTGATGTTAGCGTTTGAGATTTGTTGAGAGATGAGAACTTGTTTTGTACTCTGTTATATCATAGATATAGCATGATGTAGACAGCACTGTACTTGACACTTGTGGTGTGGCCGCCCGGTCTTGGGTCTGGGTTGGCGAGGAGAGAACAGGAACAGGAATTTAAGAGACATGTGAACCATTTATGGTTTATCAGAGTTGTGTTGCATGTAGTCAAGCTTCAGTCCATGAACTCTCGTCTATTTTTCCTACCGCCTGTGCAGTCCATGTCGAATGCAAGTGTTGTTCGTTCAGTGAAATATTAACAGCTATTGTGTTTTCAGCGTAGCAATAGGGTCCGGTATTTAGACGAGACAAGTATAATGCCGACGAGTCGAAGATGAGTCGCATTATACTCTTTCGAGTCAAAACTTGACTAAATGTAAAAATGTTCTAAAGCGTGGCAGATACAGACTAAAAGTAAAGGTAGTGATTGAGAATGTGGATGACTAAAGAAAACAAATACATGTGACTTGCTTATAGTTATATCATGAATGTGAATGTATTTAACGCCCGAGAATGCCAAGTAATCGTCCTAATTACCATTTTTCAGAAATGATCTTGTGCTTTTCAATAATTATGTTAAGTGGAACAAGTACTTCTTAGTTCTAGTAGCTTTTTATCTGTATGCCACGAGAAAAAAAGTTCATTAATTTCAGGTGGTGTATTGTTTTTATTTCATGTCTATTTCAATGTGTAAAATGAGTATCGTAGCAAACTGAAATGAAGCATTTTACTGGGTTTTTCGCACCTGATCAGAAGTTGTGCTGTAGCTGATTTTTTAAAAACTCAGAATGTCTTATCTTATTCTGCAGTGGTTGGACGCCTATCTTGACAAATGCCAACTGCCCGAGTCTTAGTACTGAGTAGTGGCCGTCTGTATGGCCGGCATAAAGGTAATGTTCCATTCATAACAAAAATATCGTTTTTGAACATACATCTTTTACACTTCACATCCTCTTAGGTTTCATAACCTACAGTCATGATGCACACTTGGTAGGCAATAACGACATTTCAAGGTCATAGCAAGTAAGGTCAGTATATCAAACTGTGGGGAATTGTCATTTTCTTTGATTTTTATTTAGCTAGCTAGATTTTTCAAACATTTCACACTCCCATGTCTAGTCATGAATCACGTCTAGTTGATCTCGTTCAAGTTTCAAGACAAGGTTTATTAAGTTCAGGTTAAGAAGCAGATATTTATCGTGTCTTAAATGTTTGTGGAGTCAAAATGGCAGATAATTTTTTAGTCAAATAATCTAAGATGAAGGTGAGCCACGCGAGCATTCCCTTCAGTTATATGTTATTAAAGTTAGAACTTTGACTATTTACACACTTCTAGGAATTGACTTTTAGACATGATTAATTATCTGTCTAATTACCATTTTGAGTTATGCACATGTTTGCGTCATGCAAAACAACTTGTCTTTAGCTAGGTTCTTCATGTTTGTGGTGGTGGTGGTGTTTGCTTGTTTCCTCTGGGTTTTGTTTTGTTTCTTTTGAGACATTCTGTGTGCTAAGAGAGTCAGTGTACCACAAAAGCGAAACAAATAAGTAAATGTAGAGGTAAAAGAAAAAAGGTGCAGTGTTTTGGCTTAAGACTATACGCACTAATGATTTTCTGAACTGATTGTTTGAGTAACAGACTGAAGGACAAGAACAATGCAGTGGAGAGGAAGCGGATTTTGCTAAGCGGCCAACTTCTTCAAGATTTATTACAATATTTTTTTTCAATCAGAGGGCCTCCAACATGTCAAAATGTATCGGACAGCAGGCTGACTAGCCAGTGATCACAACAGTGCTTCAGATCATAAAAAAATGAACCAGTAAATAAAAAGAACGTAGGCCTAGGAGCAACACTACAGTTGTCGATGTTTGGAAACACATCTACAGAGGGTTGTATTGACCGCCGACCCTTATGAACTTAAACTATGTCAAGGGATAATGATTTTCAGGCAAGTGATGAAAAAGCCTCACAGTCCCTTCCGATACACATTTTCTGTAATTAAATATGACGCACTGTTCTTTCCAAAACCTGCACATCCAAGCTCATGAGTACTGCCAACATGTGTTGAATTTGTCAATCAACAGTCAAACTATCATGCTGGCAGTGAATGTTGGCTCCTTCTTGCATATTTCCGACACCAACACTTTGACAAGATATGCACTATATGTTTATTGTTCACTATTATACGATCAGCATGTTGTTGCTGTTTTTATCTCGGCTCACCATTCAAGAATACAACTACTCCATAAACACTCAAACAACATCTTTTCCGGAAAATGTATATTGAAAGACGAAAGAAAAGTGTATACTTAACTCTTACCAGTTCGCTCCCTTACCCATCGTAAGCTTGCCCCCCCCCCCCCCCTGTAGTTTTCCACTGACCAATTATCTAATTATCAAAAAAAAAAATTTGTTATTTTGCATTGGATGGGTCGGACAGTGGATAAACTCATAGGTTAGACACACTTTATGACAGAAACAAGCTGGGTTTTTGTTATAAGTTAGTTATAGGAATGCATTATTAGGCACACAAAAAAAAGTCTTAACGGTAACATAGGCCAATAAAATAGGGTCGGTAGGTCGGGACTTTTCTTCTTTTCTTTTCTTTTCCCCCCAAAATCATATTTCTAAGTTATTTTGCCAAAAAACAAAGACCTTTTTTTTTTTTTAAACCATATTTTTAAATTATTTTGCCAAAAATGTTGGGGTTTTTTTGGTTTTTTTTCCCCCAAATGCCAAAAACAAGTCTAGGGTCGCGGGAAAAAATAGGGTCGGTCGGGATACCGTAAACAGACTGTTTTTGTTTTTGTGCCTTAGGCATGCGTATGTCATGAAACGTAGAATATGACCCCAGATAGCCACTCGGCAAGTAGGCACCAACAGCACTGTAAAATATGCCCTAAAACCCCCGAACTGGTAAGAGTTAATTGTTTCTTGAATACAGGAATGAATTCTTGCATGTTGTTGTTAAATGTGTTCGTTCAGCTTGAGCAGTAGGATTCCAAAAAGTGTGTGTGTGTGTCGAAAGAAGTGTTGTAATAATTTTGAATGCAGATTATCAGTTAAGTGTGTCTTTCTCTATACTGTTGTTGCTAAAGTGTATTGTAGTACATTGGTATGAATTAGTGTAACACATTCAAAACCTAACTTGTTTTGAACATGTACATAAAGCTAGGTTAGTAGTTAAGGGGAAGGAACTGTTGTTTTTTGGGTAATGTAAACATTGATTGTTACCTCCCTTTAATTAGTCTTTTCAACTTGACTAACTCAGTTTATATTTTTGGATTTAGATAACATTGTTCAAGCTGTTTCAAAAGTGTTTTTGATTAGGTATTAATTATAAACTTTAATAAGTCGTAAAGATATTTTATTGTTAGAAAATCTTCCAGTTCGGAATTTAGAGTTTTAGCGTCACTTCCGCCCTCCGCTGAAAAGCCGCCAAGTTGGTGGGACATTTTTGGGGAGCACTTTTTGGTTCTAAATCAGGTGAATATTGATTTGTACATTGTCATCTGCTTGAAATATGATTAGTTACTAGTTTAGCAAGATGAATAGTATAAGTTGGAGTGGTTATTTTTGTAAACCTGTTCCGAAACTGAAATATTTGTAATTTGACCATGTGGTGGGTTTTGACAGAAGCACCGGTCACAGAAATGGTGCAGAATATTTGTATTTTTGGTTGTAGTTAGTGTATGAAGTGCATAGACGGAAAGATAAGTGTGTTACTGATGTTTTGAAGTTAAAACTTGAATAGGGTTTAGGTTTTGTAAAGAAATTTGGTTTTGGATTATAATTTGAAGTAAAAGAAAGTTTTGCGCATGCGCGGGAATAACCAAAAGCGCATTGCATAATTGGAAAGTTGGCTGTTGCTGTTTTATGGGACAAAAGTGTTTGTGACTAGTGTTTTATTTGAGATGTTTGAGGTGAGATTTTATTCCAAATGTGACATTGTGAATTGAAAAAGTTTGGTCATAATGGTCAGTTTATCACTGCAGATAAATGTGATTATGTATGGACACTTCTTGTAGCTAGTTTTGAGTTTGTAACAATGGTGGAGTGGAACACATGTGATGTGTGGTATTGTTACAAAGAAGAACAAAGATGGTTAGTCACTGTCTTGTAGGATAACATATAGTCTTTCTGTTTCTGTCAATGAAGATGGAATTGATCACAGTAGGCATAATGTTACTCCTGTGTTAGGAAGAAGATTTTGCTATTTATAGTTGGTAAATAGTAAATGTCTAAATATCAGCTGTTTCTAGTTGATAATGTGGAATGATAGAAAGATAGTGGTGTGTTTGAACACAGTAACTATGTGGTAATTATTAGTCATAATTACTAGCCTCTGGTAACATCTGGTAAATATGATTTGTGTTTTGTTGTGTGCTAATAAGGAAACGTTGTGTTTAATTTCAGAGCCAACCAGTCTGGGTTTCACATTACATGTAGTCTGACTGAGTGGTTTGTGTTCTGAGATTTTGGTGAAGCAACTTACGAACACTGGGTTTAAGTTTTAACAGGGTTTGGTTGTTTAGGTTTGGGTTTTTACTGGTTTTTACTGGTTTTTAACACTGTTCTCTAGTCATTGTGTTTTATTTTTGGAAGTTGTGTTTTGTTGAGAAAAGAAAAGACTCGAGAGAATAAAAGAAGTTTGAAACATATTTCTGTAATTGTGTTATTCATTTGACACATAAGATCCCCTACCCCCTTTCTTAACATAATTGGTTTTTCTAAATATAACTTGAAAAGTCAAGAGTGTTACAAAATGGCGTCCCTGGGTGGGCTAGGGGGTATGTAGAAATATTAAAAAGTAAAACCCAGTGTTCTGGTGCCGCTTCATCATGGCCAGTGGTGGCCAAGAACTGAGCTCTCAGACAGATGATGTGTGTGATCGGGGAGGCATGACACCGCGCATGCTGGGACGTGGACGGGGGACACCGTTGGCGCGGGGGCTGTACACCACCCCTGGTTCCAATGCATCCGACAGCGGTCTTTTCATGCCGACATCCACTCCCGAAGTTACTCAGACAGCATCAGGTGCACCCATCATCAACGTTCATGTGAAGGCACCCACTCAATCTCCTCGGTTGGGGATTTTTACGGGGACTAGACCAGGCGGAGGCGCGGAAGTCAACTTCAAAGACTGGAAAGAATGTGATGTTCTGACTTTTATTAGTTTTAACATTGTATGGTGAATGCAGAGAGTGAAGCATTCCAGACATGAATAGAGGAACAGTTACTGTGCCAGCTGCACTAGGAAGGTTCAGTCTTTCACGTCTGTGGACATTGCTTTTGAAGTGAAATGTGAGGGACCTGAAAAGTAGACTGTCGGGAGCATATCAGAAAAGCTGACTAGCCATAGAGAACCAGTACAAAAACAAGATAAAACTGAGACGAAGTCCAAGGAAAAAGGAGCAGAGTTTTGTGAGGAAACTATAGATCAGGAGTTTGACATTGAAATTACTACTGAACCAAAAAAGTTGAGGGTTGAAGCTCCTGTGCTTGTACCGCAGAAGGTGGGGACAGTAGGCGAGAAACAAGAATTAGAGGATGTTACTGATGTGCAGACTGTAGAGTCTGGGGAGGTCAGTGGAGAGGTTCCAGATGATGGAAACTCTAGTTGTAGCACTAGCAGTGGAGATTCTGAGTTGGTTGATCAGAATGGTGGGGATGACACTGTGGAGGGTGGAAATGAGTCTGCAGATGAAGATCATGAACAACAGACTGAAAAAAAAAGAGCTCAGGAGGTCTACAAGACCGAGAAAACCGGTGGAAAAACTGAATTTGATGCACAGTGTGAGTGGCAAGGTAGATACGCAAACTGTACCTGTAGTCTGTGTGTGTGTGGGAAAGTTGAAGATTTTCGTCCACCTGATTTGTCTGGGGCTTACCTAGATGAAGAACTTGTAGACTGTGTGATGAATCAGTTGAGTGTTTTAATGGAAACACCGCTAAAGAAATCCAGGGTGGTTTTCATTTAGAGAATATTAACGGGGTTAATGCATGTTTGAGTGCATTGCGTAAACAGTGGACTACTGTTTTTGTCAGTTGTAGTCTTGACTGTGTGTTGGTCTCCATCAGGCTAACCGTTCAGGCTAACAGTTGAGTCTTGGGTATTATGACAAATTGTTTTTGTCGGACTAGCTGTAGGAATGGAGTTTTGGTTATGAAAAACATAGTAATACAGTTATTTTTGTTATTATGCAGTGTATGGAGAATATGTAGACTGTAGAATATGATGTAAAAAGAGAAATTGATTTTTGTATTTATAGGAGCTAGTTTTATGTTTTTTTGTAAAATGTTCTTATTTTTTAAATGGAGAAACATTTTTCCTCAGGAGGGGTGAATGTAACACATTCAAAACCTAACTTGTTTTGAACATGTACATAAAGCTAGGTTAGTAGTTAAGGGGAAGGAACTGTTGTTTTTTGGGTAATGTGAACATTGATTGTTACCTCCCTTTAATTAGTCTTTTCAACTTGACTAACTCAGTTTATATTTTTGGATTTAGATAACATTGTTCAAGCTGTTTCAAAAGTGTTTTTGATTAGGTATTAATTATAAACTTTAATAAGTCGTAAAGATATTTTATTGTTAGAAAATCTTCCAGTTCGGAATTTAGAGTTTTAGCGTCACTTCCGCCCTCCGCTGAAAAGCCGCCAAGTTGGTGGGACATTTTTGGGGAGCACTTTTTGGTTCTAAATCAGGTGAATATTGATTTTTACATTGTCATCTGCTTGAAATATGATTAGTTACTAGTTTAGCAAGATGAATAGTATAAGTTGGAGTGGTTATTTTTGTAAACCTGTTCCGAAACTGAAATATTTGTAATTTGACAATGTGGTGGGGTTTTTGACAGAAGCACCGGTCACAGAAATGGTGCAGAATATTTGTATTTTTGGTTGTAGTTAGTGTATGAAGTGTATAGACGGAAAGATAAGTGTGTTACTGATGTTTTGAAGTTAAAACTTGAATAGGGTTTAGGTTTTGTAAAGAAATTTGGTTTTGGATTATAATTTGAAGTAAAAGAAAGTTTTGCGCATGCGCGGGAATAACCGAAAGCGCATTGCATAATTGGAAAGTTGGCTGTTGCTGTTTTATGGGACAAAAGTGTTTGTGACTAGTGTTTTATTTGAGATGTTTGAGGTGAGATTTTATTCCAAATGATTTAGACATTGTGAATTGAAGAAGTTTGGTCATAATGGTCAGTTTATCACTGCAGATAAATGTGATTATGTATGGACACTTCTTGTAGCTAGTTTTGAGTTTGTAACAATGGTGGAGTGGAACACATGTGATGTGTGGTATTGTTACAAAGAAGAACAAAGATGGTTAGTCACTGTCTTGTAGGATAACATATAGTCTTTCTGTTTCTGTCAATGAAGATGGAATTGATCACAGTAGGCATAATATTACTCCTGTGTTAGGAAGAAGATTTTGCTATTTATAGTTGGTAAATAGTAAATGATGTCTAAATATCAGCTGTTTCTAGTTGATAATGTGGAATGATAGAAAGATAGTGGTGTGTTTGAACACAGTAACTATGTGGTAATTATTAGTCATAATTACTAGCCTCTGGTAACATCTGGTAAATATGATTTGTGTTTTGTTGTGTGCTAATAAGGAAACGTTGTGTTTAATTTCAGAGCCAACCAGTCTGGGTTTCACATTACATGTAGTCTGACTGAGTGGTTTGTGTTCTGAGATTTTGGTGAAGCAACTTACGAACACTGGGTTTAAGTTTTAACAGGGTTTGGTTGTTTAGGTTTGGGTTTTTACTGGTTTTTAACACTGTTCTCTAGTCATTGTGTTTTATTTTTGGAAGTTGTGTTTTGTTGAGAAAAGAAAAGACTCGAGAGAATAAAAGAAGTTTGAAACATATTTCTGTAATTGTGTTATTCATTTGACACATAAGATCCCCTACCCCCTTTCTTAACATAATTGGTTTTTCTAAATATAACTTGAAAAGTCAAGAGTGTTACATTAGTAACATATGGAGGTGTTTACTGACAGATTTATTTTGAAATAAATATATATGAAGGATTATGATATAATTACTCATGTTTGACTTCTTCACGGGTTTGGAAGTGTACACATGCAGGTATGAGATGTGGAATGATCCTGATTATATGGCTTCTGAAAAAAAAGAATATGTCTTGGGATGAACACTAGAACCTGTAAACAATTATTTACTTTGTTGAACAAATTTGCGCATAACATAGCAGCAGGAGGGTATTATCTGCTTAATTTTCAATCGACTCGATTAGCATTTTGATCAACTTATAATTGCACAGATGGGTCAAGCTCGGTTTCCCTACTCTGTAGGCCCACTGTACACAGATGTCACTGCTTTTGGTGCTCTTTGTGTGCTAGCTAACTGGGAACCTAAGCCTCGAAATTAGATTATTTGGATAGCCTGAACCAGACTGCAGAGTCCACTTATTGAAAAGATCAATCTTAACTTCACTATCAACTTGCAGATGGATAAACTAGCTTAAACCACTTAGTACAATTGGGTTAAATATGTTTTGCTGTGGCATTCTGCTTATTGATGAAAAATAGCAAGGAAGATTACACTGTAAGCATGCAAGAACCCTGATGAGTAAAATTCTATCTCCCTCTTTGCGAGTGTCTCATGCTGTGTGCATGATCTGATCAGACTCCTTTGCTATCGTTCTACATCAACAACGAACCCATAACTGATGTGGATTCCCGCAGTGGGGCACTGCGGTTATGAAATTAAAGGCCCCTCCTGTTTTTGGAACCGCAGGAGCTTTCTAGTTTGCTGTTAGGTAGATTTTTGGTTCCTCTTTCCTGTCATGCTCTCTTTTTCTTCATGAATTCTTTTCTTTTTTCTGCCTTCTTGCTCATTCACCTGTATTTTTTCCAAAACTGAATCTCTTCTCTTGCCGCTTGTCTCGCGATTCATGTATAGTTTAATCTGTTAGTGTTCTGATGTAAGTCCAGCAGTAGATAGGTTAAGCCTATTTTAACATACTGGAAACTGGTAATCTTCCAGTAGGTATTAATTTAGTTTTACTAAAGCCTGCTGGGACACAAGTAATGGGTTAGTGCATTTGTAAACAGGAATCGCTTGACAAGTGGCCTCCTTCATCCCCCCCCTTCCTCGTCCTGATATGGCTCTGCGTAGTCGGCTGGACGTTAAGCAACAAATAAACAAACAAACAAACAAACTGATGTGGATGGGAAACAAAAATTCTCCCTTTCCTCTCTAAGCTTATCTCCCTCCCTCTTTCTTATGGTGCGCAACTTTGGACAGACATTCAGACAAGCTCCATAAAAATACCAGTCTCGTGCAACAAAAGCAATTTTACTATTTCATTCAACCTTCTTATGTTTTCTCAAATCTAGAATAGATCTACGCGACAGATTTCGCACAATATTTTTCTTTCAGCCAATGAAGACACAGATTGTTGTCTCGGTTTGATTATAAGGGGAAGTAAGTCATTCGTAACTTCCGTTCAGTCTAGACAAACGTAGGATTTTGTGTGTCAAAATCCGTGCCGTTTTGCAAAATGACAGCAGTAGCAACGTCTCATTGGTATACATCTGTCACTGTCCGCTAGTTTAATGTCTGCTTGATTTTATCATAGCCGTTGTTTTGCTTTGCTAAGCTTTGTATGGCAGGAATGCGAAGTTTGCCGACGAGGTCGAGAGAATCAGTATCATACCTTGTATAAACCATAAGAAAAGACCCCCCGTCCATCACAAGTGACAGCCAAGACATAGGCCCCGCCCACCTCGTGACGAGTGCCTGTGATCGGAAAAGGGATGTGTGAGACCATCCAATCACAGCCCCCGAATTCCCCCACGTGTCCATCAGAATAGCTATATATACATATATACCGTAATGGTGTTCTCTTTACCTCGGGGTCATCTTCTGCAAGGTGAATACTTCACTTACACATAACTACCCACTCACACAACTCATCCTTCGTTCTCTTTCCCCACCATCACACGTTTTTTACTTTGCAGCTAATTGTTTCAACTCTCGATGGCTAGCAAGCTATACATGGGGTAGCCTTTATCCAAGGCCCAAAAATAAGGTTTACTTGTGGTTTATGTTCACAAATGTAATCAAGAGACGGCTGTTTAGTACAATGAGCCCCTCCCCTTTCCGCTCTTGGTGAAATAATTAAGAATAAATCATGAAAGAAAGGGGATGGACTTAATACCAGGGTTTACTTGTCATGCAGCAGCACCTGCGGTGGCGCTATATGTAAATGGAATATTTAAGATAGGCTTGTACTGAAACAATAACATCCTAGTACTTTCAACGATTTCTTTGCAATAAAAGGAATAAAGGGATGTTAAAGAATTACTTCTGCAACGAAATATTTCAAACCAATAGCGATAAAATGAGGCATACAGACGGTATGACACTTAGCATCATATACAAGCAGTCACACACATACTCACAGAGGCACCTGAAAATGTGCAGATACTTTGCAGGTATAGCCACTGAGAAGCAATGTGGGAAGAAGACTATGAGAGAGAGCATGTTATATTCTTCTGATGTAAGTCTTGCTTATTGAATGTTTGAGGAGACAGTATATATGCGATATGCTTTCTCACTCCAGTTGTTTTGAAGCGCCCTCCCTAACTCACTCCCTCCCCCCTGCCACGATAGCAGCAGGCAGAGTACACACGGTGTGTCAACTGATTCCGTTCATACACCGGATGTATCCGTTCGTACGCAGGATGTTTCCGTTCATACAGCCTCATTTGCGGCACTTGCTTGGGGAAAAAACATGTCGGTAAGTCGTGTTGGTCCACGTTCCTCTACCACTACCACCCACCCACACACACACGGTTACCACACTGTCACCACATCCCCTTCCCAGCAACTGTCTGTCTGGAAAAGTATGACGGCTTCCTAGAGCCAAAACCTGGAGTTACCATTATCACCTGGACAATTCTATTATGACGTATTCTGCGTAATTCACAGCGATTAAATTAACCAACAGTGTTAAATACTAAAGTTCAGCTTGGTCCTTACAGAAGTACCAACTGACTATAATTAAACATGGTCATCTTATAACAAGGTATGACTGATCACCTGATAATGAAACATGATTACTTGGAACAAATAATCCTTTTATTTACCAGTGCCAAAACCTCGGGTTATCATTTGCACGTGAAAATTTCAATTATCACGTGTTGTGTTTAATTGTCACAGATATTGTAAACAGAGAGTATTAATGTTCAGTTTTTCATAGTTTTTACTTACGGCTAAATTCCTGACAGGTTGCTTGAGCTCAAACTGACAAGTAAACATTATCTTAGGAAGAAAATGGTATAATTCGTGGTGATATTTTCACTAGAAATTAACATGTTGATGTGAAAATGTAATTAGGTTTTGACTCTAGAAAGCCGTCATGGAAAAGGGTGAGACTGGGAAGGCCACGTGTCCTATCCTCTGAGACAAGAGCACAACTAACGGCTTTTGAGACTCATGAATCAATTTTGTGTGTGCATCATTTGATTCCCATGACCCCCCCCCCCTCTCTCTCTCTCTATCTCTCTCTCTTTCTTCTTTTGTATGTTTAAGTAATTGTCTTACTGACATATTAACCCTATTGTATGATGAACTGGCGCAGTGCATGGCCCACAAAAGAGGGCATGCGAATTGGACACCTAAACATAAATCATGCCATTAATAAGTTAGCAGACATCTCGTCAATCCTGTATAACTCTGGTAAACCTTTTCATATTTTTGGATTGTCAGAGTCTAGGCTGTCGAGTAAAGTAGCAGACTCTGAGCTCACAATCCCGGGTTATGTCATTTTACGCAGAGATGCACAGACACACACAGAAACTGGATTATTACTCTATATCAGTGAATCCTTAACTTATACACGCCTTACCCACCTAGAGCAACACTCTGTTGAATCAGTGTGGATAGAAGTAAGATTAGAAAGAGCCCCAGCGATACAACTTGGTTTCTGCTACAGGAACCCATCTATATCTGAACGAGTGAACTGGAGGGATAATCTCTCTTCTATGTTAGACGCAGTTTTGCTCGAGGGAAAAGAAACAGTAATCCTTGGTGATTTTAACATTGATTTACTTAAACCAAATAAAGTATGGTTAGATATATTTGAATGTTATAATTTAAATCAGGTTGTGCAAGGGTAACAAACACCTCAAAAACGCTTATTGACCATGTATACGTATCTCACTTACACCATATAGCTGAAGTTTGTGTTCCAATACACGGCTGCAGTGACCATTACCCCGTGTGTGTCACCTAGTCCCGTAAAGGTGTAAAAGTCTCTCACGCTGGTCATAAAACAATAACATATCGTTCGTTTTCAAAATTTAATAAGGAAGATTTTCTTGGGGATTTGTTGCACTCCCCACTTGAAAATGTTTATAATTTGACTGATCCGGATGAAGCTTTTGGATATTGGCATGATGCTTTTTTAAAGGTTTATAACAAACACGCTCCATTGAAAACCCAGAGGGTTAAGCATCAATTGAAACCAAAATGGTTTGATCAAGAGTTGCAAGAGGCAGCGGATTATCGCGATATTTTGAAAAAAAGAGGGCTGGAAAATGAGTATAGAGATCAGAGAAACAAAGTTACATCTATGAAGCGATGGAAAAAGAAAAAATATTTTCAGGAACTTACATCATCAAAACAAAATTCTAAGTCAATGTGGAAGGCAATAAATGAGTTAACAAATAAACAATCAACATCCAAATGCTCTGTCGTTAAAGACATATCCTCCGAGGAACTGAATAAACATTTTTCTAACATAGCTGAGAAAGTCGTTCCCGAAGACAAAACTCATTTAAATGATTTGAAGATTCTGACAGATTTTTGTGAATCAAAAAATATAATGTCGCAATCAAACATTCCATTTATTATTGTAACAGAAGTATGTAATGCACTCATGCACCTCAAGCAAACAGGAACCCGTGGAATTGATGGTCTGGACGGGAAGATTCTTAAATTAGCAGCCCCTGTACTTGCTGATTCTTTAACTTACTTGTATAATCTCTGTATAGACAAGTGTTATTTTCCAGTTGTGTTAAAGCAGGCTAAAGTTATTCCACTTTTTAAGTCAGGGGCTAAAACAGAACCCTCCAATTACAGGCCAATATCTATTTTATCGGTTTTATCAAAGCCGTTGGAACAACATATTAACAAGTTTATTATGTCACATTTTAACGAAAATGCTTTATTTCACCTAAATCAGTCGGGGTTCAGAACTCATCATTCATGCCACACAGCACTTGTTTCTCTAGTTGATCAGTGGTTGAGCAAGATTAACGAAGATAAATTATGTGCTGCTCTCTTCGTTGACTTTGCTATTTTATTTGATGTGATTCATCATGACCTACTTCTTAGGAAACTCGCACTGTACGGCCTTAGAAATAATACAATATCGTTAATCAAGTCTTTTCTTTCTGATCGAGTACAAGCTGTGTGCGCCAACGGCTCTATGTCTAGCATGCAGTCGGTAGGTTACGGCATTCCTCAGGGATCTGTACTCGGCCCTCTTCTCTTCACCATTTACATTAATGACCTTCCCCTACACATAACCAGTAACTGTGAACTCTTCGCTGATGATACCACTATTCACACTTCCCACTCAAATGTGAAGGTATTGTCAAAACAACTTCAAGAAAGTGTTAACGAGCTTTTAGCGTGGACCGAATTAAACCACATAGCTCTTAATCCAGACAAAACAAAAAGCATGCTTATTACCACCAGACAAAAACGCCAAAAGTTAAAATCTAAACTTCCACCTTTAACGATTGATAATCACATTGTTGCGGAAGTTAATAAACACAAAGTTCTAGGTGTTATTCTTGATAACGATTTATCGTGGACTGATCAACGTTACAGGAGTAATAATAATAATAATAATAAGAACATTTATATAGCGCTAAATCAAAAACTTTCGTTAAAAAGGCTTGCTCTAAGCGCTTGACATCTAAACTAAAACGTCATTCACACTCTTTACAATGATGTACAAGAACTTCATGTCACACTCTTTCATTCAGTATAGCACCATTCACACAGTTGTTATTCTGTACAAGACAATAAGTTAGTCTAACATTTAGAATGTTCATAAGATGAAAACAAGAGAAAACCAGACTGATTAAAACAACTGCTTAGTGCTAACAAAGCATGAATCTTAATGATAACGTAATACATGTTTAACTTTACATACAGGAGTATGTAAAGTACTTTCCAAGAGGCTTTACTTGTTGTCCAGAATAGAACACTTCTTGAACAGGCATGGCAGGCAACTTTTCTTTAACGCTCACACTCAATCAATCATTGATTATGCATCAACACTATGGGATTGTGCGAGTGCAAAAACTCTGAAACCTTTATTTAGTTTACATAAACGAGCAATCAAAGTGATTCTATTACAAGTCTCGGTTTCCAACGAAGACTATAAACTTTTAAACATCCTTCCTCCTAAATCAAGACTCATGTACAATAAAGGCGTTTTGATGCATAAACTCATAATTGGAAGAGCGCCTGCACCTCTTTCTTCTCAATTCACTTCCCACAATTTAAGAGACCCAACAAAAATGTATGCTCCTCGGCCTCGTATAGATCTTTTTAAGTCCAGCCTACTCTTTTCGGGGACTAATCTTTGGAATTCGCTTCCAAGCGGTCTCAGACATTCCGTCAATGCCAAGACTTTTAAAGACAGATATTTCTCATTCCTTATACATGGCACATTTCGTTCTCACTTAGCCTGAACATGTTTATATTGTTGATGCCTTATTTTTACCTTTTACACGTTTCAGTAGATACATGTACCTAATTAATTTCATAACATGACTTATGTAACGATACTACATTGTTATTATTTGCAACGTAGTTGTTATATTGATTCCTCAGTTCACGGAATTTTTCTTCCCTCGAAGTTGCACACGTTTTTGCTTGATTGATACAGTTTTCATTATGCCTTTGACAATAATATGTCATGTTCGCTTGTATGTATATTTTTGTTTGTTTTTTTAGTCTGTTAATCGTTTGCTTGTTCATTGTTTGTTTTTATTACTTCTTTAATTGATATTCCAACATTTTTAAAACGTATTATCATTAGATTGAACCCTCCCATGGGCGAGGGCTGGATGTAAAAAAGCACCTGTTTGCTCATGCCACTACCCTCATAAATAAAGAATTTGTCATTGTCATTGTCATTGTGCTTTGCTTGTACAAGCACACACACACACACCCACACCCACACACACATCAACACACACACACACACACACACACACACACACACACACACACACACACACACACACACACACACTATGTGTCTTTGATAAATTTAACAGGAGCCATTGCGAAGAAAGAACTTATGAAAACTAAAGAAAGGAGAAGTAGGTTAGTTAGTTAGTTAGTTAGTTAGTTAGTTAGCTTTTGCTTTTCGGGTCCAGCGGACCATATTAGGCCAAATCAGGACCCCGAGAAGTAGGTTGAGGCAGTTACAAAATGATAACACACTTGCTCGTGATATTGTCTCTGTGGTAGCAAACATAAGATATAAGATAAAACAACATGAATGTAGTGTATCAACCTTTAAAACTCATAGGAGCCGTTTTGCATGAAATTTTGTTATTTGGGTTCAAGTTTATTTGATCGGTACTTTCTCCCTGTGAAAGTCCACGTAAGAAGTAAAATGAATATTTGTTACACTGTATATGTTTGGTTGTTTGATTCTAACTGGTGTTTGCTTCTGATTTTTTCGCTCGTGCTTTTCTGCCTACGGTCGTTGTAATATTTTGATGCGTTTCTGTTCTCGCTACAAGCAGGAGCATGTTGTGCCGTCTCTGTTCCCGCTACAAGCAGGAGCTTGTTGTGCCGTCTCTGTTCCCGCTACAAGCAGGAGCTTGTTGTGCCGTCTCTGTTCCCGCTACAAGCAGGAGCATGTTGTGCCGTCTCTGTTCTCGCTACAAGCAGGAGCTTGTTGTGCCATGTATGTCAAACATTGTTTGCTTTCATTTTGTTTTTCATGAAAGTACATGTGTGAAGTACAAGGATATTTTTTTTCTGTACCTGTTTGTTTGTTCGTTTGTTTTTGTTTGTTGGTATGTTTGGTTGTGTATGTTCTACCAGTAAAATATCTACAATCGTGCTGTGTTTGTTGGTATGTTTGGTTGTGTATGTTCTACCAGTAAAATATCTACAATCGTGCTGTGTTTGTTGGTATGTTTGGTTGTGTATGTTTTACCAGTAAAATATCTACAATCGTGCTGTGTTTGTTGGTATGTTTGGTTGTGTATGTTCTACCAGTAAAATATCTACAATCGTGCTGTGTTTGTTGGTATGTTTGGTTGTGTATGTTCTACCAGTAAAATATCTACAATCGTGCTGTGTTTGTTGGTATGTTTGGTTGTGTATGTTCTACCAGTAAAATATCTACAATCGTGCTATGTTTGTTGGTATGTTTGGTTGTGTATGTTCTACCAGTAAAATATCTACAATCGTGCTATGTTTGTTGGTATGTTTGGTTGTGTATGTTCTACCAGTAAAATATCTACAATCGTGCTGTGTTTGTTGGTATGTTTGGTTGTGTATGTTCTACCAGTAAAATATCTACAATCGTGCTGTGTTTGTTGGTATGTTTGGTTGTGTATGTTCTACCAGTAAAATATCTACAATCGTGCTGTGTTTGTTGGTATGTTTGGTTGTGTATGTTCTACCAGTAAAATATCTACAATCGTGCTGTGTTTGTTGGTATGTTTGGTTGTGTATGTTCTACCAGTAAAATATCTACAATCGTGCTATGTTTGTTGGTATGTTTGGTTGTGTATGTTCTACCAGTAAAATATCTACAATCGTGCTGTGTTTGTTGGTATGTTTGGTTGTGTATGTTCTACCAGTAAAATATCTACAATCGTGCTGTGTTTGCCTGTATGTGTCATGAGAATGAAAAGTGAGGATGTTGAGATTGAGGCCAGTTTGAATGTTAAGCGTGCGAAAGAAGAGCAAATGAAATGTGTCTGTCATGTTATGAGTGTGTGGGCCCATGTAGTGTGTTGCGAAATGAAGAGGGTGTCTCCGTATGTTTTCTGTTCGAGAGAGAGAGAGGGGATTGACATGTGATTGAATACGGTTGTCATGAAGTGGATTATAGTGTGAATAAAGGAGTTACTTTTATGTATACGTGTTCTGCCCTATCTAATTACACTGACTCTTCACACTACACACTTCAAACACAGAATTTGGGAGGATACAGACTTATTAATTCCTCACAAATTACAACACAATTCTTCACCTCAAAACATCAATACCAATCAACTTCTCGTCCATACAGTTCACACAATCTTATCACAATGACTCCATACATGTGATTAATGATATAAAGATACTATTTCAATAATAAATTACTGCACAAGGTAAGGTGTTGACAGACACTCACGAGTTCGTATCACGGCTCACTGCATGTCGTCATTTACACATCCTTGTGCCGCTGAATCCACGTAGATGATGATTTCCCAGAAACTCTCCTTATAAATGCTAACATGCACCTTTCACGTTTCTCCCCGAGAAACACTTTCGCCATTAGCGAAAAGAACCGTCGTCTCTACGACCAGTAACGATGAAGACTCCTCCGTCCAGCCATCTGCGCCGATGTGGTCTCTTTCGCCACCATCCTTCTGCGCTCTCCCGTGTGAGGTCCGCCCTTCGTACACTCCATGGAAACTCCTCATGGAAACTCCTAAAGAATTAACCCAAATCTTAATACAACATTCTCTTAAACCATCTCCTCTTCCTAAACAGTCATGTATCATCTCTCTCGTTCATTCTACATTCACATTCCGTCCACAGTCAATATCCAAACTATACTTAATCCATAAATCACTTAATCCACTAATGACACTACCATACATAGCATCACTGTCTTAAACATAACATAAATGCGTAACAACATTTATGTTCAAGAATTTCCCAACAAAAACCATAATACAATCACAACAAGAATGCTCTTAAAACTTTACACTAGAATTTAGTGCACTTTGTATACACTAACATTTACATTCCAGCTATGTATTCACGCTTCAATAAAAAAAACGCTCGCGCTGGACCCGAGTACTCTTCAGACATTCACACACACACACACACACACACACACACACACACACACACACACACACACACACACACACACAAACAGTAACACTAACACATGTGCACAAAATGAATCGAACCCGGATCACTTTGGCCATAGACTCTCTCGTGCTCTCTGTCTCTCTTTCACCGAGACCAAACCCTGCATTGTAATTTCTTTGCCGAGACCATTTCCCCACACGTTGTCTAGCTTGCACTGAAATCATGCTTTTCTCGTCACTGCGTGACGTGTTCGCCGCCCAAGTCTGCCCTTTAGTTCAGGCTGTTCGCAAAGCGACCAGCCTCCCACCGCAAAAACTCCCACCGTTAAGAGTGGCTTTTGCGATTTATTTCGCATTTAGGTCCCAGGTAACATTATGAAGTTTTAATACGATCAATCGGACCTATTATCAAGTTAGTGTATCAACTTTTGAACGAACTGCGTTCAGTAGTTTCCCAGCAATAAGCTGTTAAGTCGAGACGAACAGACAGACACACAATTAAAGTCTGCAGGACCCTAGTACTGCGTACTCGGGGATAATATACAACATAGTAAATCATTTACCTTAAGAGACACGCTTACAACCTTCCTGGTTGAGAATCTTAGGCGCTGTAAATGTTCCCAGTTTATAGCCAGCTATATTTCTCAAACTTGTAAACGCAACTCATGTCAAGCTAAAGCTATTTTCTCGTGCAACACACGAAACCCGTGATAACGCTTCTCCTGTCCCCTACGCATTCGCAATTCAATCTTTAGGAAAGTTAAAATCACGACGTGTTTCACATCACAAATATCCTACTCACATCTTTGTGACAACGTTTACTGATTATGAAAGCTTGTTGTTTGCCATTGATGTGGTGTTCGTGTATTATAATCACTCGTTGATAATGTGGCCTAATACTTTACATGAAAGGTACATATTATGAATAAGGTTACAGTTGCCTCAATGAATTGTCGAGGCTTAGGGGACGTAAAGAAAAAAGGTATGTTTTTCAATATTTGAGACAAAAACGTTTTCAATTTATTTCTTACAGGACACACATTTTGACCCTAAGCTGGAGAAATATATAATGGCAGAGTGGGGTTACAATTCATTTTTTTCTTCTAAAAATACCAATTCTAGGGGAGTGGCAATATTGTTTAATATAGCTATTCTGATGAACACGTGGGGGAATTCGGGGGCTGTGATTGGATGGTCTCTTCCGATCATCAAAGCATAATGCTACGGAAGTCGGCCATTTTTCTCAATATCCAAAAGCATATTGTCAATAACAAAGACGCATGGTTCCGGTTTCTTATACGTGTATAAAGTACACACATACCTCGCCAGGTTTGTTTCTGTGACTAGTCGACAGACGATGCCATTTGCTTTGTGTGTGTTTTTGTTGTTGCTTACTGTACATGACATACATTACGTGTAAAATCCAGTTCTTTAACAGGCAACAAACCTTGCACATTTCCAGAAGCTGCAATCTGAAGCGACCTATCTCTGATTCTAGCAGACGATCTCTCCAATGTTTAACACAAAATCAGAAAACTCTCCTGTCATATAGAACGTCCATTGTATAGTGCAATGTTGAAATGAAGTTACCGGTCTGAAACATTTAGTCGTTTCTTCTGAGACAATCCTTGTTCTCTTATCATCTACAGATGTACCGCAGTCTTCACCACGCGAATTCCCAACAGAAGTCAGACTTTCGAACATACAATAATTTTGAATTTAAAGTTAAAGGTGTGTATAAGGATTTGAATGGGAATTATTTAATGGTGCATATTTCCATGATGAATGTGGATGTTTTGTTAATTAATGTGTATGGACCAAATAAGGACGACCCTGATTTTTATGCAAGTTTGAATGAAGAGATAGGCCGCTTACATATTTTAAATGTGATAATGGCAGGGGACTGGAATTTAGTCCTTGATCCAGTCAGGGATTATTATAATTATAAAAGTATTCATAATGATAAAGCAAGAGGAAAATTGGAAGAAATTATTGAGGGATATTGTCTGGTGAACATTTGGAGGGAATTTAATCCAGTGTCTCAGCGTTTCACTCAGAGTCGACTAGATTTTTTTCTCATTTCTGAGAGTATTTGTAATAAATACTTGAATGGGGTGTGCACGTTAAAGTATACTTAAATACTACATTGGGGTGTGCATGTTAAAGATCCCACGATTGACAAAAGGGTCTTTCCTGGCAAAATTGTATAGGCATAGATAAAAATGTCCATCAAATACCCGTGGGACTTGGAATAAAGTAAAAAAAAAAATTCCATCTCACACGGCATTAAGTCGCAGGAAAACATGAATACACGCATGCAGGAAAAAAAGAGAATATGGGTAGCGCCGTATGTATGGCAGCTCGCTTTCCCCGGGGAGAAAGCAGCCCGAATTTCCATGAGGGTAACCTCACTGGACTGTAAATCTTATCCAATCCATCCAATCCAATCCAATCCAATCCAATGCGGATATACTGCCTGGATATAGAACAGATCATTCAATGATTACATTAGAATTAATAGTTGGAGAGCATGTAAAGAAGCGTTCCTTTTGGAAGTTTAATTTTTCACATTTACGAGATCGGGAATTTGTGACAGAAATAAATGATTTGATTGAAAGAGTAATTGAACAGTATGCAGTATTTCCCAATAATAGGGACAATTTAAGTAAACTGAAGACAGAGGACATTCAGTTTACCATATCAGACCAGCTTTTACTTGATGTATTATTGATGGAATTTCGCAGTAAAACAGTAGCTTATGGAATTATGAAAAATAAAAGATTAAAGAAGCAAGAAAGTCAAATTGAGAAAGAAATATTATTGATTGAAAAAAAGTTACAAAAAAATGAACACGATTTGAAATGTTTAAATGAAAAAAATTCACAATTGATCGAACTACGACAAAAGAAAATTGAAGGAGTTCTATTGAGATCTAGAGCTCGCTGGGTTAGAGAGGGTGAAAAGATAACTAAATATTTTTGCGGTTTAGAAAAAAGAAACTTTTTGTAAGTAAACAAATGGTACAAATTAATACAAACAGTGGCCTTTCCATGACAAAGACTGAAGATGTAATCAAAGAAACAAACCAATTTTATGAAACACTGTTTAATTACAAGTTTCCGATTTTTAATGACCAAACTCATTCATTAGTTTTAAAGCCACCAAGTTGAAATGCAATACCGAAGTTTGGCCTTCGTCGAAGATTGCTTTGCCAAAATTTCAATCAATTTGATTGAAAAATGAGGGTGTGACAGTGCCGCCTCAACTTTTACAAAAAGCCGGATATGACGTCATCAAAGACATTTATCAAAAAAATGAAAAATATTCCCGGGGATATCATACCCAGGAACTCTCATGTCAAATTTCATAAAGATCGGTCCAGTAGTTTAGTCTGAATCGCTCTACACACACGCACACACACGCACACACACACACGCACACAGACACACACGCACACACACACACACACAGACACACACACACACACACACACATACACCACGACCCTCGTCTCGATTCCCCCTCTATGTTAAAACATTTAGTCAAAACTTGACTAAATGTAAAAAGATGAAAAACAAAAAAGTCCCGGTTCTGATTGATTTACTGTGGAATTTTTAAAGTTTTTTTGGAAACAGCGCATAGGTTGTTTAGTTGTTAGAGCAATAAACGATGGTTTTGAAAAAGTAGAAATGTCCTCCACTCAAAGAGAAGGTGTCATAATATGTATTCCCAAAGGGGATAAACCAAGGGAATATTTGAAAAATCGGAGACCTATCTCCCTAGTAAACGTTGTATATAAAATTGCAACATCCTGTATTGCAGAAAGGATGAAAACTGTCCTGCCAAAACTAATTAGCGAAGATCAGTCTGGTTTTATGGCCAATAGATATATTGGAAATAATGTGCGTTTAATTTATGATCTGATTGAATATTGTAATACCCCCCGCGGGTTAGGGGGAGTCCCATATTGGTTGGGACGAGAAAGAATTTACCCGATGCTACCCAGCATGTCGTAAGAGGCGACTAACGGTTCTGTTTCTCCTTTTACCCTTGTTAAGTGTTTCTTGTATAGAATATAGTCAATGTTTGTAAAGATTTTAGTCAAGCAGTATGTAAGAAATGTTAAGTCCTTTGTACTGGAAACTTGCATTCTCCCAGTAAGGTCATATATTGTACTACGTTGCAAGCCCCTGGAGCAATTTTTTGATTAGTGCTTTTGTGAACAAGAAACAATTAACAAGTGGCTCTATCCCATCTCCCCCCTTTCCCCTATCCCATCTCCCCCCTTTCCCCGTCGCGATATAACCTTGAATGGTTGAAAACGACGTTAAACACCAAATAAAGAAAGAAAGAAAGAAAGAAAGAATATTGTAATGAGCATAAGATAGCAGGATTGTTGATGTGCATTGAATTTGAGAAGGCGTTTGATTCGCTGGACTGGCGTTTTATGATTAAAACGCATGAGGCATTTGGATTTAAAAATGATATTTTGAGGTGGATAAAGACGTTTTATTTAAATATTAAGCCCACTGTATTAGAAAACGGTCAGCCTAGCCCCTGGTTCAATGTAGGAAGAGGATGTAGACAGGGCGATCCCATATCTCCTTATTTGTTTATTTTGAGTGCTGAAGTATTTTCACTTATGATTAAGGAAAATAAAAATATTAAGGGAATTGTTATCGGTGAAACAGAATTTAAGTTGTCACAATTCGCCGACGATACTAAATTATTTCAAAGAGGAGATATGGAGACGTTTGAGAAAACAATGAACATATTAAACGATTTTGGAAATAAATCAGGGTTAAGAATGAATATTACAAAACAGCAATAGTTTGGTTAGGTTGTAATATAAATAGAGATGTAAGGTATATGCCACACCTTTTTTTTTTTTTTTTTTTTTTCTCTTTTCTTTTTCTTTTTTTTCTTCTTCTTTTTTTTATTTTCTCTTTTTTTCTTTAGGAGATCAGACATTGTTAATCACACATGTGCGTGCGTTTTTTGTAATTTTTTTTATATCGGAAGTTTTTTTTGTTTTTTTTTTAAAATCATTTTAATTCTTATTAAGTTATTATTGTTTTCCTTCAGTCTCACTCTTTCTCTCAGCTTCACACTCAATGGACAGTAAACAGATCATGGACAATTGTTTTTAATTTTTTTTTATTTACATTTACCCTCTCTCTCTCTCCTCTCTCTCTCTCTCTCTCCTCTCTCTCTCTCTCTCTCTCTCTTTCTCACACTTGTCCACACAACATCTCTCTCTCTCTCTCTCTCTCTCTCTCTCTCTCTCTCTCTCACTCACTCCCTAGTCTGTCTTTCTCTGCATCCACTTTCTTTCTCACACCTTGATTTTAAATGGAAACCCCCAAAATTTTAAAGTATTGGGTATTTGGTTTACGAGTGATTTAAAGAATTGTGTACAAATGAATTTTGATATACAATTTCAAGCAGTAAAACGATTATTTTTTATTTGGTCTAACCCCTATAAGTAGAATAGCAGTTGTGAAATCCTTAATATTGTCCGAGCTTGTATATTTGTGGATGTTGTTGCCATACCCTCCAGACAAGTTTGTAAATGATTTACAGACTAGGATTTTCGACTTTGTGTGGAATCGAAAACGTGATCGGAGAAGTAGAAATGTTGTAGTTAAAAGTGTTAAGGATGGTGGCCTTGATGTTCCTCACGTTAAGACTTATATGTCAGCCCTTAAATTGACTTGGATAAAAAAAAGTTGAGGTTTACGGTCCACAAATGGAAAGTTATAACAACTGTTTTATATCCTGATGTGGACAACATTGATGTGTGTGGTCCTAGTCTGTATAGTGGTAAACAACATTTTAATAGTTTTTGGAAGGACGTGTAAATTTAGAAACCTCCAAAAAAATTATAGCAGAACCACTTTTTTTTTAATAATAATATAAAGATTGGGAAAAAGACTTGGTTTTTTTCGGAATTGGTTTGACAATAACATTTATTTCATTGGTCAGTTGGTTAATGACGATGGACGTTTCTATACCTATAACGAGTTTTGTGAAAAGTATCAAATCAGAACGATTTTTTTTTTAGTTATTTAGGATGTGTGGAAGCAATTAAAAAATATATAAGAACGTCTGATATTGTATTGGAGAATAACAGTATGATTAATGGTATTAAATCCGTGTCAGTCATTCATTTCCAAATGAAAGGAGCAAAATTGTATTATGAAAAAATATTACAGGATGTTTGTTTGTTTGTTTGCTTAACGCCCAGCCGACCACGAAGGGCCATATCAGGGCGGTGCTGCTTTGACATTTAACGTGCGCCACACACAAGACAGAAGTCGCAGCACAGGCTTCATGTCTCACCCAGTCACATTATTCTGACACCGGACCAACCAGTCCTAGCACTAACCCCATAATGCCAGACGCCAGGCGGAGCAGCCACTAGATTGCCAATTTTAAAGTCTTAGGTATGACCCGGCCGGGGTTCGAACCCACGACCTCCCGATCACGGGGCGGACGCCTTACCACTAGGCCAACCGTGCCGGTATTACAGGATGGAAAGCGTCCAAATTGTTGTACAAAATGGGAAGATAAATTAGAAGGCGATGTTGATTGGAAATTATGTTTTAAGTATGTAAAGAACATCTCTGAAGTGAAACTTAAATGGTTTCAAATGCGAGTATTGCATAGGATTCTGGACACAAATGTGATATTAAAACAAATGGGAGTAGTTGAAGACGTGATGTGTCATTTATGCAGAGATGAGAGGGATAGTATTCAACATTGTTTATGGGCGTGTCAGTATATACAGTCATTTTGGAATGATCTGTTAAATTATGCTAAAAATGAATGTCACAATGTTGAGAACATTTCCTTTAATCAAAAGTTTATTTTGTTTGGTATTGATAAAAATATTAAAAGTAGTACAGTGTTTGATTTTATAATGTTAAATGCCAATTTTTTTATTTACAAGTGTAAGTATGCAAAAGTTGTTCCTACACTGGTTGCATTTAAAAGAGATTTAAAAAAAAGATATTTGGTAGAAGAATATTTAAAGTAAAATTAATTTTAAGTGTAATACATTTTTTTTCTGGAGTGGTACCCATTTAAACCTCTGATATTGTCAAATCATTGATTTGTTGTTGTTGTTGTTGTTGTTGTGTTGTTGTTGTTGTTGTTGTTGTTGTTGTTGAACAAGATAAGGATATTCTATAATTATTTTGATCGTTATAATTTTTCTTTAAAATCCAGATTATTAACTATGGCGAGAACAGGATTTTGTTGCTATGAGTAGTTCTATAAAATAATTAAATAGAAAGACAAGAAAGGAGACGAGGATTATGTTTACATAATTCAGAAATGTGTTGAATATGGGCTATATGATACATTTAGTCATAACTTGACTAAATGTAAAAACAGCAAACAAGACGTCTCTTTTTGACGCTCTCTTTCGAAGTGAAGTTTGTTACGGCACATATTGTCGCCCCTGCATATATTGTCGCCGGCGACAATAAAAAAAGCGACCTTGGCGGCTCATATTGTCGTCCCGGCACATGTTGTTGGCCGTTCGTAAGCTTATCTTCTATTCGAAAGTGTGTGTGTGTAGGTGTGTGTGTGTGTTTGTGTGTGTGTGTGTGTGTGTGTGTGTGTGTGTGTGAGAGAGAGAGAGAGAGAGAGAGAGAGAGAGAGAGAGAGAGAGAGAGAGAGAGAGAGAGAGAGAGAGAGAGAGAGAGAGAAGATAATTCTTTATTTACGAGGGTGATGGAGTAAGCATGTGAATAATTGCTTTTTTACATCCAGCCCTCGCCCGTGAGGAAAACAATCTAATCAAATAAACAATGTGAGTAAATTAACAATTTGTAAACACACACACACACAGAGACAGAGAGAGAGAGAGAGAGAGAGAGAGAGAGAGAGAGAGAGAGAGAGAGAGAGAGAGAGAGAGAGAGAGAGCGTGCGTGCGTGCGTGCGTGCGTGCGTGCGTGCATGAGCGAGCGTGTGTTAGTGCGTTTGTATGCGCGCGCGTTTATGTGCGCGTGTGCGTGTGGTTGCGTGCGTATGTCTGTTCAGGTTTTATTCATCTCTTGGGCCGTCTAGGGGTATGGAAAAAATACAACAGAACGCGACTTTACTACAAAAACAGTGTGTGTGTGTGTGTGTGTGTGTGTGTGTGTGTGTGTGTGTGTGTGTGTGTGTGTGTGTGTGTGCGTGCGTGCGTGCGTGCGTGCGTGCGTGCGTGCGTGCGTGCGTGCGTGCGTGCGTGTGTGTGTTTGCAGCGACCCTCAGTGCATATTTGTCGCCACTTCGTATATTGCCGTCAGGGCCCGTATGCATGAGGAGGAAGTCAGAAACACTGGAAGTAGAGGCCTCTTTTGGAAGTGGGAACTCCCGAAGTTAACTTTCCAACTGTTCACTATGCATGAACGCCGGAGTGGTGACTTCGAGAGTATTCGGTCAAGGTCGCAAAAATTGGGGGAATCCCAACTAGTACGCATGCGTTTGTTAACGGTAAGCTTGGCGACCAGAAGAAACAAATCTCATCGCGAGTTCAAAAAGGCGAACGTTGAGCGCGCTGTAGTACTAACAGCGTTATTGCTGTTGTTTTTTGAATGGTTAAACGAAAGGGTCGGTTCAAACCTGTGATGATTGTCTTGGAATCGAATGACTGCCTATGACAATGACTGCCTATGACAATGACTGCCTGTGACAATGACTGCCTATGACAATGACTGCCTATGACAATGACTGCCTATGACAATGACTGCCTGTGACAATGACTGCCTATGACAATGACTGCCTATGACAATGACTGCCTATGACAATGACTTTGTTGGCCTGAATGTTAGGGAGAAAAATAAATAATTATGTTGAACTTTTTTTATTTTATTTTTTTTTATCTCAGTTGCAGCTTCAACCCTCTCTTTTTTTGCCTCTGTTTTTTGTTTTTTTCTTTTATTTGTTTTGCGGGGAGCATCCTTCTTCATTTATATTTTTTTTCTTTTCTTTTTTCCTGCTTTTTATATTAATGTTTCTACTTTAAATATACCTATATCATTAACAATACTATTTCTAAATGTATTTTAAACAACTTTTCTATGTAACAATTCCCTCTCAAAAATGCATACAATATCCAGAGGGGAACCATATCTATAAATACCAACACACATTTTGGCTATCACTATCAAATAATTCACATAACTTATTATTGCCTTGAAACTTTGTGAATTTTCAAACACGCCCAAAAAAACTTCCTTTACGGTAATTTTAATAATCATATTATATTTACAATTCACTTTATCCTCAACGCATTTCCAAATGAACATAATTTTTGGGCAAAAATAAAAAAAAAGTCAATATAATCAATTTCGTTCTCACAATAAGTACAACAATTACTCGAGGTTGAATTACTGTATGTTGAACTTTTGTTTAATAATTTTATATCGGTAAAACTGTTTTGGACAAACATAGATTGGTTATAGGGAAAATTTGGGTTACTGGTAAAGTTCAAAAGGAAGAACATTATGTTGGGGTATGAAGATATAAGGTGCAGTAGACCGTAAATAACTAAGTTTAGTGACTTGTTCATTATTTATTGGGGAAATGTGTGTCAAGAAGTTTAGAAAAGACAATACTGTTCATCGGTGTTTTAATTTGTTTTCCCTCGTTAATTTTTGATGACGATGGCGATGCATGGTTATGTACAGTTGAAAGTCAAGATTGGATTTTGTTTTTGAAAGCATAGGACAGTTTCTTTACGCAATTAAACACAGAGGCAAAAACCGGTTGTTGCAGCCTGAATGCAATTGAGGCCTATAAAGAAAAAGATTAATAAAAAAACATGTATAAAAATATTTAGCTCCCAGCGGCACTCGAACCCGGAGCGTCGGATTGAAATTCCGAATCCGAAACCACTGCACTATGCTACTCGTATAAAAAATGCATGATGAAAAGGTGTGTTATAAATTATTCAGTCGTGATAGTTTGGAAGCTCGCCACCTTCGCCGAATGACTCGAGCACGTTTTTTTTCGGTCAGTAACTGATCGAACTGTCGGTTTTGAGTCACTCTGTTTAAAGCATTTCACCTAAATTAAACAAGAATGTCACAGTCCGTGTCTATGGTGCAAGGTAGGAGACCGTCTCACGATTGTAGCCAAGTTACCACAGTTGCTCGATTGACGCATTTCACGTATTCGATATTGTGTCTGAGATCATTTCCCAATGAGCTGCCTTTAAAACCGGAATGTCCTGCAATTGTAGTATGCGCTGGAGGTTTCTTTTGGATGGGTAAGGACCCTTGAGATGCGATATCGTCGTATAATTATGTCAAGTGAGAGGCCCTGGAAATTAACATTGGAAGTGGGAACTTCGGAAGCAAAGTTGCCAGCTACTCGGTATGCACGAGCTAAATTGAACGCCGAAGTAGTGGCTTCGAGAGTTCTGAGGTCAAGGTCGAGGAAATTGGGGGAATCCCAATTAGTGCGCATGCGTTTGTAAACGGTAGGCTTGGTGACCAGAAGAAACAAATCTCATCGCGAGTTCGTAAATGGGCGAACGTTGATCGCGCTGTAGCTTTTACTATAATTGTTGTTTTTGACTGGTTGAACGAAAGGGTCGGTTCAAAGCTGTACGTGACAGGGCCGGACCCAGGGGGGGGGGGGGGGTTCCAGGGGTTCCGGAACCCCACCCCTGGAAAAAGCATGTACCTTGCTTTGAGTGTGTGGTTTTTTTTTTCGCTGATTTGCCCCCCCAAAAAAGGAGGACCCCCCCCCCCCCCCCCCCCCTTACAACTCATTTGGTCCGGCCCTGCGTGATGATTGTCTTTAAATAGAATGACTGTCTATAATAAGGATTTCGTTGACCAGAATGTTGGGGACAATAAAAAAAAGGTTGTTTATGTGGTAGCGAAGTCGGTTAACTTAAACCTCTTTTTGTAGTTTTTTTTATGATTGTGCATCGGTAAAACTGCTGGACAAAAATAATTTGGTCAGAGCGAAAGTTTGTGTTACTGGTAAATTTGAAAAAGCAGAACTCCATTTTTTGGGAATCAAGATATAAGGTGTAGTGAAAAGAAGATAAGTTCAGCGAATTTCATATTATTTGAGAAAATGTGTGTCCGAATTGTTAGAACAGAAAAATTGTTGTACTTAGGTGTTTGTAAATTATGTTTGTCCTCGTTAATTGTGAAGAGGATGTATGTTTATATAAAGTTCAAAGTCAAGATTGGATTTTTGTAGCCTACGTGCGTGTGTGCGTGTGTATTAGACATATACATAGACATAGAACACTTTATTATCTCAATTACAAGAAACTCGGGTGTGGTGAATCACAATAAACAGCATAAAACGTAAGAACATGAATAAAATATCCAGGCGCAAATATAGTCAGCTCATCATAGTGTGGGGAGTGGGTGCACACACACACACACACACACACACACACACCGTCGAACACACACACACCATCAAACACACACACACACACACACACACTCCGTCACACACACACACACATGCACACTCACACACACACATGCACACACACACACGCACACACACAAACACACACACACACACACACAAACACACACACACACACACACACACACACACACACACACACACACACATTTTCGAATAGAAGATAAGCCCACGAGCGGCAGACGACAATACATTATGTGCAAGGACGACAATATGTGCCGCTAGGGTCGCTTTGCCGGCGACAATATATGCAGGGGCGACAATATGTGCCGTAACAAAGTTGCTTACGTCAACATCGAAACAAAGTTCGAAAATACGCAATATCGTGAATAATGGCGTCACGCAAACATTCTGTCGATTCTGCGTGTCTCCCGAGTAGTCACCTGGCTGGCTATAGTGGAAAGGTTACTTTTGGTGGTCACATTAGATATTATGTTTTTTGGAAAGTTCGTTTTATTTGCAGCCACAGTTCGGTAAACGACAAATGGCTAAACCCAACCACCTAAGAATGAGAAGCGTTTTTGTAACATGACCCATATTCTGCAAAAATGCAGCCATGACGCAGGGGGTAGGTTACAAAAAACCGTCATGTACCGCTTGACTGCATACGGATATAAGCAAATTATACCTTAAACGAAAGCTAAAGATTTTTGCCATCAGACAGCAAGTAAAATGCCTAATTCGTATACACAGTTTTATTTTTAACAACATCTGTATAACATGCGGACGACAAAACAGGAAATGCCATTTTCTCAATCGATATGTATAGCTAACTGAACGCCTGGTTGAAACCGCAATCAAAAACATCTTGAAAATTGTTTATTCTCACAGCTAGAATTATTTTACATCAACAATTGTTAATTTACCGAGGAAAACAACAGTCACATAAGATACATAATGGATGATTTTGAATCAACTCCGAAAACCGAACCGGGTCGAAGCAAAAAAGAGTTTACACATACACAGGCTTGAAAAAGGATAATTTGGTTCAATCTGTTAGATTTTTACCCATAACGTTAAAGATCAGCTTAATATAAAAGGAAAGTGATCATTGTAAAAGGATTTTGCTATCGCAAAATAATTCAACTTCCGGTTTTACCACATGGCGTCCATAATATTATCAATTTATTACATAGCGTGCATTTGTCAGAAATTATACTAAATGTTAGAAGCGATCTTAAAGTGAAAGTAACGTTTAATAAAAGTATGCTCATTTATTTATTGATTGATATATGACTAAAATAATGGACATGTAATTTAAACGTACAAAACGACATTTTGTACACTACCTCTCTAAAAAAAACGCGACTATGACCGACCGATATGTATGTGTAAATTAGATCATTGTTAGTGATGAAAACGGGTTTTCTTTAAAAGATAACACGCAAACTGTGAAGTTCAAGCCCATAAATGATTTTAGTACGACTTCTTCAAAACAGGTCTGTTTTTCACTCCACCAGTTTCAGTTTTAATAAAATATATGTATAGCTCTCATTTTCAAAAAAAACTTATCTGCAATTCACTTAACCAAATACACAATGAACCCAGAAGGTATTAGAGTGAGACACTTTACAGTGAAATATGTTATGATTCCCCTTATTTCAAAATATATGCATTTTAATTGGCAGACACGATTCACGTCGTTGGTACGTGTCCTCTGGTGAGGCAACCGTTAGCATTTTTTGTCGTAAAAATTGACATTTTTAAACATAAATCATGGACAAAAAACTAATTCTACAAAAAGTGCAGGTTTTCTTGGTATAGTCAGTTAAAGCATCTTAAAATTCAAGAAATTGTGCAATTACGTGTATGTATTTGAAATGGCAGAAAATATTGAATGAAAGTGATTTTTGACTGATTGAAACCCTACCCCCACTAACAAAATGTGCCCTGAGATTAGGGGTGTTAGTTGAAGATGAACGAATAATGGCTATGGTTTTCCCTTAAAGTATTCAAAACCTAAACGTATAGGCAAGATGTTCTACATTAACACAATTAACTTTTTAAACATATACATATGCTTAGTACACGATACTTCCGGTTTTTCTACCGGATGACTTATACATTTAGGGGGTAAACACCTTATCGTAGAAAAAGCTTTATTTTCAAAAAGTGCAAGTAATTATTAAAAATCATACATAATATTTATATATTGGAGTTAATTTTCCTTCGAAAGTCATTTGTTTCAAGTGGCAGACAATGTCAGTTGGAGAGTTACATGTACGTAAAGTGTATAACTGTTGTCTGTGATTAGTGCATTGTGTACACATTGGCACCATTTGATCCTAAATGCTAAACGATGTCGTGATCATACCACAGTTTTAGGATAATTTACATCGCATCGATTACTAAATTGATGGTAGAATTTCACTGATAAATTCTATTTCCGGTAGCGTCAGTGCCGTTATCTGAGATAGTAACGTTTTACATGGTTTCACGTTCAGTGGTGAACGTAACGTGTGGTTTAACAAAATTACTTGCACATACAATAGTGAAGTCTGTCTGTGTGTCTTTGTTTGTGTGTTTGTCTATGTCTGTCTGTGTGTTCGTCTGTTTGTCTCTCCCTCTGTCTGTCTATCTCTTTCTCTCTGTGTCTTTGTCTGTCTGTCTGTGTGTCTCTCTCACTCTCTCTCTCTCTCTCTCTCTCTCTCTCTCTCTCTCTCTCTCTCTCTCTCTCTCTCTCTCTCTCTCTCTCTCTCTCTGCGAGGTAGGTGCACTTAAAGAGAAAGCAATACAGAAAGAAATGCATTTCTCTACCAAGAATGAAGTTTGTCTGTCTGTGTGTTTGTGTGCGTGTTTTTTTGGTTGCGTAAGTGTTTCTCTATAAGCATCTCTACGTCTTTGTTTGCGTACATAAGTGCGTGCGTGCATGTGTGGGGGTTTCTGTGTCGGTTTGTCTCACTGTGTGTATGTCTGTCATTTTGTCGGTATGTTTGTGTATGTCTTTGTGTGTGTGTGTGTGAGTGTGTGTGTGTGTGTGTGTGTGTGTGTGTGTGTGTGTGTGCGCGCGTGCGTGCGTGCGTGCGCGCGCGCGCGCGTGTGTGTGTGTGTATGAGTGCGTGCGTGTGTGTGTGCGTGTGTGTGTGTGTGTGTGTGTGTGTGTGTGATTGCAATTATTCCTCCTTTTTACATTTAGTCAAGTTTTGACTAAATGTTTTAACGTAGAGCGGGGAATCGAGACGAGGGTCGTGGTGTATGTGCGTGTGTGTGTCTGTGTGTGTGTGTGTGTAGAGCGATTTAGACTAAACTACTGGACCGATCTTTATGAAATTTGACATGAGAGTTCCTGGGTATGATATCCCCAGACGTTTTTTTCAGTTTTTTGATAAATGTATTTGATGACGTCATATCCGGCTTTTCGTGAAAGTTGAGGCGGCACTGTCACGCTCTCATTTTTCAACCAAATTGGTTGAAATTTTGGTCAAGTAATTTTCGACAAAGCCCAGACTTCGGTATTGCATTTCAGTTTGGTGGCTTAAAAATTAATTAATGACTTTGGTCATTAAAAATCTGAAAATTGTAAAAAAAATATTTTTTTTATAAAACGATCCAAATTTACGTTCATCGTATTGTCCATCATTTTCTGATTCCAAAAACATATAAATATGTTATATTTGGATTAAAAACAAGCTCTAAAAATTAAAAATTTAAAAATTATTATCAAAATTAAATTTTCGAAATCAATTTAAAAACACTTTCATCTTATTCCTTGTCGGTTCCTGATTCCAAAAACATATAGATATGATATGTTTGGATTAAAAACACGCTCAGAAAGTTAAAACGAAGAGAGGTACAGAAAAGCGTGCTATCCTTCTCAGCGCAACTACTACCCCGCTCTTCTTGTCAATTTCACAAAAACAAACAGATAATGACGTCATTTTAAGTGGCACAAACGTGTACATGAATGCCTTCCCTTTCGAATGATTTACAGTTATATAATTTCTGTCAAGCGGTTTAAGTTTTATGTCCGTTTTATGAACCCAACCCTCAAAACAAGAATAGTAACGCCAAAGAAGGAAAACATACACACAAACCAACGTTTTTCTCACCGGCGGTTTGGAATATTGCCCCAAAACTTTCGATTTAGTGTTGTGGTGTTAAAATCTATCAGAAAAAAGTGTTTGCTAACGTGACGCCAAAAAGTAACCAAAACGGTCCTTAGCCGACTGACTAGAGGTAGTGACAAAGAATTTCAAGAACAAAGTTTGTCTAGGTGACTTCAACCGATGTGTGTGTGTGTGTGTGTGTGTGTGTGTGTGTGTGTGTGTGTGTGTGTGTGTGTGTGTGTGTGTGTGTGTGTGTGTGTGTGTGTGTGTGTGTGTGTGTGTGTGTGTGTGTGTGTGTGTGTGTGTGAATGTACAGATGCAAGATCGATGTCGACATAATGCACCACACTGCAATGCAAGGCAGTTATTTCCCGAAAGAGAGATCCGATATAACACAACACAATCAAAACAAACAAAAATCTTAAATAAAAGTTCCCTTTATTTAAAAAAAAACACTATGCATTTTTTGCACTGTATTCCTCTCAAACATGGATTGAAGGCAATCAGACCACGATGGTGTTGCGAGTGAATTGAATGTTAGAACGTTGGCAGTCTATTTGTATTTGGATGTTTAACACAACAAAAGCCTTTTGTGACCATAACAAAAATGCATTTTATTAAATCTGCTGTTGTCTAGCATGACTTACGTCGGTCACAATTAATCAACAAATGACATGGAAAGTTGCCCTACCTTGGACGGTCAGCAGGAAACTGTCAACACCTATTCAAACTTGTTTAGACAGCGTACAACACGCATTGATCACCAGACACACGACAATATCCACCAGGGCTCTGGGTCTCCAGATTAGCAGGCCAATATTCGCTCGCCCTTATGAGGACGTACGGGTGTTTGCTGTGCGTGTGGTGAACAGGACGGGTGGAGAAGCGAGCCGGGTGCGGGCAGGGAAGGGGAAGGAAGAGGGTAAAGGGAAGGGAAGGGAAGGGATGGGGGCGGGTTGCTATTAAAGCCCCAGTCACACAATACGATTTGCGAACGATTTGCCCTGTCACTCACAACGATTGGATCGTAACATCTTCTTCTTCTTCTTCTTCTTCTTCTTCTTCTTCTTCAGCGTTCGACGATGGCTGTGTCTAGATTCTTTGGCCTGTGATGTTGACGAAGTGGGCTGTCATTTCCAGGTCCACCCCCGCGGGTTAGAGGGAAGAATTTACCCGATGCTCCCCAGCATGTCGTAAGAGGCGACTAACGGATTCTGTTTCAATTTTTACCCTTGTTAATTAAGTGTTTCTTGTATAGAATATAGTCAATTTTTGTAAAGATTTTAGTCAAGCAGTATGTAAGAAATGTTAAGTCCTTTGTACTAGAGGCTTGCATTCTCCCAGTAGGGTGATGCATTGTGTTGCGTTGCGGGCCCCTGGGGCAGATTTTTGATTAGTGCTTTTGTGAACAAGAAACAATTGACAAGTGGCTCTATCCCATCTACCCCCTTTCCCCGTCGCGATATAACCTTCGTGGTTGAAAACGACGTTAAACACCAAATAAAGAAAGAAAGAAAGAAATTTCCAGGTCCTGAGTGCTGCCCCATAGCTTGGTGTGCGCAGCGATGTCCCTGTGGGCTAGACGCGTTTTCTCTCATTGCAGTGGAGTGATCGTAACATCAATCTGCGATAGAGCTACAAGTCAATCGCAACGATTTGCCAACGATTTGTTCGTAGCGTCGGGGGATAGAACTTGCTCTATTTTCTACGAGTCAATCGTAGGTAAGGACCAATCAGAACGCGCCGTTGTAGCCTTCACGCTGTCACTTGAAAAAATGGCGAACAGCGTCTCTTCGTCGATTCAAAACTTTTCGGAAGAACAGTTTCTTACTCAGATTCAAATGTGACGTTTTTTGGCGTGTACTACGATCGGGAACCATTTTCGGCGTAATTACTTTCTCGGGAAGGCCTACTGCTTAAAGGTATTTTTAGAAAGGGTGACAGCGATGTTCGAACATTTGCAGAACACATTTTTCCAAAAGTCTTCTTCTCTCGCGCAGTGCATTTGCCGTGTTCACTTTTGAGTAAGCCCGCCATGATACCTCCTTCAGCCTTGACCGTTATGCGTCACTTCCACCCCGCTCGCGTCGAGTTATCGTTCGTCAATCGTTTGTCGTGTGACGGGTAAATGCCTACGAGTCGGCTCGCGATCGGCTCGTAAGAACAAATCTTACGATTGAATTGCAGCAGTGTGACCCCAGCTTTAGAAATAACGCCGCAAGATCACGCCACGTGCAGATACACAAAAGAGAACGATATGTATAGCTCACTTGGTGCTTGAATATTTCCTTTTATTTGAAAAACTCTACTTTTTGTTTGCACGGGGTATAATGTCAAATTACAGACAGCAAAGTTCCGCTCCCCGACAAGGCCTCACAGCCAGTCACTTTTTTCCCCTTATCACAGCAGGTAAGCTATATACCCAGTCAGCACAGTTTCTTGGGCAACTGATGGTCCAGCATCGGTAATGACTGGCTTTACTGGCCAAGTGATTGCTACACAAGTAAAGAGATGGTACCGTCGAGGAAGCCAGTAAATCTCCTTGAAAAAATGTCAGTCAAAATTTGATTCTTTTAGCATGTTCATTAATTCGTAAATGTTGAACTTAATTCAATAATTCATAATTGTCAAGTTAAAACAAGTCACGTAAGGCGAAATTACTACATTTAGTCAAGCTGTGGAACTCACAGAATGAAACTGAACGTAGTCCGCCGCTAGTGCAAAAGGCAGTGAAAGTGACGAGCCTGTTTGGTGCGGTAGCGGTTGCGCTGTGCTTCATAGCACGCTTTACTGTACCTCTCTTCGTTTTAAGTTTCTGAGCGTGTTTTTAATCCAAACATATCATATCTATATGTTTTTGGAATCAGGAACCGACAAGGTATAAGATGAAATTGTTTTTAAATCGATTGCGGAAATTTAATTTTAATCATCATTTTTATATTTTTAATTTTCAGAGCTTGTTTTTAATTCAAATATAACATATTTATATGTTTTTGGAATCAGGACATGATGAAGAATAAAATAAAAGTAATTTTAGATCGTTTTATAAAAACAAATATTTTAATTACAATTTTCAGATTTTTAATGACCAAAGTCATTAATTAATTTGTAAGCCTCCATGCTGAAATGCAATACCAAAGTCCGGCCTTCGTCGAAGATTGCTTGGTCAAAATTTCAATCAATTTGATTGAAAATTGAGGGTGTGACAGTGCCGCCTCAACTTTAAAAAAAAAGCCGGATATGACGTCATAAAAGACATTTATCGAAAAAAATAAAAACATGTCTGGGGATATCATACCCAGAAACTCTCATGTAAAATTTCATAAAGATCGGTCCAGTAGTTTACTCTGAATCGCTCTATACACACACACGCACAGACACACAGACACACACACACACACACACACACACACACACACACACTCACACATACACCACGACCCTCGTCTCGATTCCCCCTCTATGTTAAAACATTTAGTCAAAACTTGACTAAATGTAAAAAAATAGCTTTTACATTGTTATGAGCAATTCACTTTTAAACTTTTGAATGATATATTTTTTCAAAACAACTTTTTTTCTTTTCGTTTGCTGCTCTACACACCACTAACGATTATCCCAGCTCTCATCCCCCCACCCCACCCCCTCCCCCCCTTCCGCCACCCCCCTAACCCCCTTCCGCCACCCCCCTAACCCCACTCTAACCCCTGGCTCTCCTGTCACTAACCAAAACACACACTCCAGTTTCTTAACTACTATTCGATCATCTTACTCTCTCTCTCTCTTGATCAGCTGTCTTCGATACGTTCGTCAATTCCTTTCAGTTTTTTCCTGTTAAACGGTGTCACTTGTGCAATGTACAAAGACAGGTAAATGACCTGAGGTTACGACAAATAAAACCAGCTTGTGTGGTAATGAATTAAATTAGTAAAAGCGTTCGTGCAAGTTCAACTGACCAGAGACAGACTACTGCCGCCGGGTGTATTTGTCAGGCAGAGATACCTGGTGAATGTGATAATAGGGCATTGGGAAAGAGCGACATACTTGGCTATGAAAGTTCCATCTGAGTAGTTTCAACAATTGTGAAGTGTGTGACTTCTGTGGTTAAAAACAAATGCAGGTGATCTGCCGCGGGCAAATCTGTTTCGTGCTTGTTTCTTTCTTCCTTCTGATTACATTTGTCACCAGACGCTTTCACACATTGTTATCCCAGTGCTTGTAAGTATCCCAGTGCTTGTAAGTATCCCAGTGCTTGTAAGTATCCCAGTGCTTGTAAGTATCCCAGTGCTTGTAAGTATAGAGTCTTCTTTCTTGAAAATGTAAAACTTGGTCATTATCCGAATATAGGGTTTGAAAGCTGCCTGTTGTTGCTTCATACACTGTCTTTATGTTTTTATTCAAATTTCAAGCATATTGTGTTTAGTGTTATTTGAAAGCTAAGAATCCAGCGCAGACGTATATGGTGGTTCAAGAGCAAAAATAAATATAAGGGCATGTGTGAAAAAAGTAATAGGGTCAGTCAAAGTCGATTACTTTTCACACCAAAACTTCTCTGCCTTCGGCAAATAAGCAAGATGCGGAGTTACGGCACCATGCAAACAACAGACACGGACCTCGGTCAGCAAGTGTCAGGTTATCCCCGAGTACGCAGTACTAGGGTCCTGCAGACTTTAATTGTGTGTCTGTCTGTCTGTCTGTCTGTCTCGACTTAACAGCTTATTGCTGGGAAACTACTGGGCGCAGTTCGTTCAAAAGTTGATACACTAACTTGATAATAGGTCCGATTGATCGTATTAAAACTTCATAATGTTACCTGGGACCTAAATGCCAAATATTCCACAAAAACGACTCTTAACGGCGGGCGCGATTCGCGGTGGGATAGAACAGCCGTTCGGCTGATAAACCGCCCAGCCAAGCCAGCGACACCACACCAGGCTTTGCGTGCGTGCGTGCTTTGCGTGCGTGTACCACTGCGCGAGGACTATAGGCATTATTGAGTTCACTGGCGAATGTCAAATATGTTGGCTTGGTGGAAAGCGTTTCCGACTATGGTCAAAGTGAACCGGGTTCGATTCCCGGCATGGGCGGTCTATATTTTTTTTACTTTTTTTTTTAATTCTTGTTTACTATTGTTTATTATGAACGTTTTAATGTTTTATTCTACTCTAATAATTTTTTTAATTGTGTAAAATAAATAAATATATATATATATTTTTTTTTATTTTTTTTTTTAAATCCAAGTGATCCGGGTGGAAAACGATTCGTCTATGGCCAAAGTGATCCGGGTTCGATTCCCGGCATGAGCGGTCTATCTTTTTTTTTTCTTTTTTTTTAATTCTTGTTTACTATTGTTTATTATGAACGTTTTAATGTTTTATTTTACTCTAATAATTTTTTTAATTATGTAAAATAAATTAAAAAAAAATTTTTATTTTTTTTTTTTAAATCCAAGTGATCCGGGTTCGATTCCCGGCATGGGCAGTCTATTTTTTTTAATTTTTTTTTTATTCTTGTTTACTTTTGTTTATTATGAACGTTTTAATGTTTTATTTTACTCTAATAATTTTTTTAATTGTGTAAAATAAATTAAAAATTTTTTTTTTTTTTTTTTTTTTAATCCACGTGCACAAGACAAAAACTTTCATACTGGGGGAGCGAGCCAGTCTGAAGAGTACTCGGGTATGTAAGTTTCTATTTGTGTCCCCAGAATAAGTTTCTATTTGGGACATGAAGTGGTTATGCGCTAAGCGTACTCGGGTCCAGCGCCAGCGTTTTTTATACCCACCCGTGCGCAACTACGCAGTGTTTGTCTCTTGTACGCTTTGTCTCTCACCCGTGTGACTCAGCGTGTTCGCGCGGTTTTGACTTGGCGATGACCGGATTTCATTGTGATGGTCCAGTGCTGTTACCCTGGCCTGAACATGTGAACTTCATCACCTGATGCTGAATGAAATCGCCATTTTGTGTATAGCAGTTGACGCAGTCTGGATTATTCCTCACCGATTCCCTCGTGTTTTTCTGTATAGCAGTTGACGCAGTCTGGATTATTCCTCACCGATTCCCTCGTGTTTTTCTGTATAGCAGTTGACGCAGTCTGGATTATTCCTCACCGATTCCCTCGTGTTTTTCTGTATAGCAGTTGACGCAGTCTGGATTATTCCTCACCGATTCCCTCGTGTTTTTCTGTATAGCAGTTGACGCAGTCTGGATTATTCCTCACCGATTCCCTCGTGTTTTTCTGTATAGCAGTTGACGCAGTCTGGATTATTCCTCACCGATTCCCTCGTGTTTTTCTGCCAAGGTACAGTGCTATTTTCAGTTCTTGACATTTCTCAGTGTATCAGGCACCCATGCATTTCCGTCAAAACGATTCGTACTGAACTGGGAGGAGTAAGTTATATGAAAAATTCAGAAAAAATTATAATAATGTCTGAATGCCTAATCGATTCTTAGGCTCTCGCCGATGTGTTTAAAACAAAGAGCAAGGCTGAAAAAAAGATAAAGCAAGCCAACGGTCAATTCACGTCATTGTCATACAATTAGCTCGAAAAATGATCGGGCAAGCCAACCTGTCAGTTTGTAGCAAAAGAAAGAGACATTCACGTGAAAATCTTGAACCATATTCGACTGAGATAAATTCATGAAAATGATGGCGTGATTGAAACAAAAAAGCACAGTGTCATCAGCAGAAATTGTGGCAGAAACCTTTTTTATTATATTAGTGAAAGCTAACCATGACCCGTAAAAACAAAAACAAAACTAGAAAGATTCGTTGACTGTTTTGGATGCACATTAGATTGTTTTTTCTACTGACAAGCAGAACACGTTTTGTTTTAGCAGTTGTGATTATTTGCCGATTTTAACGCGGGCACATTGTTTTTTTGAAATTGTATGGGGGGGGGGGGAGTGGGGAGGGGGAGAGGGGGGGGGTCTGTGATCTAGGTTTCACTGTAGTACTCAGAAGTAGTAGTGTAGATACACTACGTCATGTTTGTTTTCAGTCTATTTTCTGAATAAGATAGGGGAACGAATGGCCTTTTCAGTCATATAATAATTGGTTTTACCATAAACGGCCTCATCAGAAAGATCTGCCCTCAAACACATCTGCCTATAGTGTTTTTATGACGGGCAAAAGTATAGATGCAAATTGTTCTGACACATAACCTGACGCTTGTGAAGAGCAGGAGCTACCTTCAAATACACCATGTTTTTTTTCTTCCAAGTCATTTGACCACAACATTCATAAAACAGAACTCTTTGCGTTAAAATTTGGTGTGCATGTGCTTCAATGTATGGCCTTATAGAATGATAGTATATGGCCCCCCCAAAACAAAATTGCTCTTAGATTGACTTTAAAAAAATTATTAGCAAAGCGTTGAATCGAAACATGTTAGTTCACGGATGACAAGATAATTTCAACACTTTTCATCAGAATGATTCAAACTTTTGCAGAGTTTTTCCCAGAGAAAATCGTGTGGAACAAAACATCTATCAGAATGTCTAAAACAATTTTGCAAAAGTTAAAATCATTTTGCTGAACAGTTTTGAAATTATCTTGTCATCCGTGAACTAACATGACATGTTTTGATTCATCGCTTTGCTTATTTTTCATTTAATAATTTGTACTAAGTCAATCTAAAAGCACATTTTGTTTTTGATCATATACTATTACATGCATTGAAACAAAAGCACACCGCATTTTAACACAAACAGTTCTGTTTCAGGAATGCTGTGGTCAAATGACTTGAAGAGAAAAACAGTGTATTTGAAGGTAGCTCCTGCCCTTAAATCAAGTTGATGCTGATAACTGCATAACCTACATGATAAATTAAGTCTCGCCTTTGAGCGTGGTATGTGGTATATATAATTTACATCTACTTGTTCTCTTCTTATCTTTCAGCATTTTTAAGTTATTTCTTGCTAAAAAAGAGTTCCTAATATTCAATGCTTTTTTCAGGAACGTTTTGTGACTCAGTGTCGAAGCAGTTCTTGTGATGACGCCTTGTGATGATGCCTTGTGATGACGCCTTGTGATGACGCCTTGTGATGATGCCTTGTGATGATGCCTTGCGATGATGCCTTGCGATGATGCCTTGTGATGATGCCTTGTGATGATGCCTTGCGATGATGCCTTGTGATGATGCCTTGCGATGATGCCTTGCGATGATGCCTTGTGATGATGCCTTGTGATGATGCCTTGTGATGATGCCTTGTGATGATGCCTTGTGATGACGCCTTGTGATGATGCCTTGTGATGATGCCTTGTGATGATGCCTTGTGATGATGCCTTGTGATGATGCCTTGTGATGATGCCTTGTGATGATGCCTTGTGATGATGCCTTGTGATGACGCCTTGTGATGACGCCTTGTGATGATGCCTTGTGATGATGCCTTGTGATGATGCCTTGTGATGATGCCTTGCGATGATGCCTTGCGATGATGCCTTGCGATGATGCCTTGCGATGATGCCTTGTGATGATGCCTTGTGATGATGCCTTGTGATGATGCCTTGTGATGATGCCTTGTGATGATGCCTTGTGATGATGCCTTGTGATGATGCCTTGTGATGATGCCTTGTGATGACGCCTTGTGATGATGCCTTGTGATGATGCCTTGTGATGATGCCTTGTGATGATGCCTTGTGATGATGCCTTGTGATGATGCCTTGCGATGGTGCCTTGTGATGATGCCTTGTGATGATGCCTTGTGATGATGCCTTGTGATGACGCCTTGTGATGATGCCTTGTGATGACGCCTTGTGATGACGCCTTGTGATGATGCCTTGCGATGATGCCTTGCGATGACGCCTTGTGATGACGCCTTCTGATGATGCCTTGTGATGACGCCTTGTGATGATGCCTTGTGATGATGCCTTGTGATGATGCCTTGTGATGATGCCTTCTGATGATGCCTTGTGATGACGCCTTGTGATGATGCCTTCTGATGATGCCTTGTGATGACGCCTTGTGATGATGCCTTGTGATGATGCCTTGTGATGATGCCTTGTGATGATGCCTTCTGATGATGCCTTGTGATGACTCCTTGCGATGATGCCTTGTGATGATGCCTTGTGATGATGCCTTGTGATGATGCCTTGTGATGATGCCTTGTGATGATGCCTTGTGATGATGCCTTGTGATGATGCCTTGTGATGATGCCTTGTGATGATGCCTTGCGATGATGCCTTGTGATGATGCCTTGTGATGATGCCTTGTGATGATGCCTTGTGATGATGCCTTGCGATGATGCCTTGTGATGATGCCTTGCGATGATGCCTTCTGATGATGCCTTGCGATGATGCCTTGTGATGACGCCTTGTGATGATGCCTTGTGATGATGCCTTGCGATGATGCCTTGCGATGATGCCTTCTGATGATGCCTTGCGATGATGCCTTGTGATGATGCCTTGTGATGATGCCTTGCGATGATGCCTTGTGATGACGCCTTGTGATGATGCCTTGTGATGATGCCTTGTGATGATGCCTTGCGATGATGCCTTGTGATGATGCCTTGTGATGATGCCTTGTGATGATGCCTTGTGATGATGCCTTGCGATGATGCCTTGTGATGATGCCTTGTGATGATGCCTTGTGATGATGCCTTGTGATGATGCCTTCTGATGATGCCTTCTGATGATGCCTTCTGATGATGCCTTGCGATGACCAGACTTGCTGAGAGCGCCAGTGTCTGTCCATGCGCATTCTTGCTTTTGATAACCGCGCTGCCTTCAAGATGTCAGTTGTGGTAAGTGCGTTGCTGTTCTACACTTCCTGCATATATATGATCTTACAAGTTTCGATTATCCTTCAATGGCTCTGTCGACGCCTGTTTTTAACAGCTAATTGCTTCCCTTATAATTAACCGGCCATATGACGTCATCGTCCCCAACGAAATCTTCACTGCAAATCTCCAAAACCGTTTGGAATTCTGGGTAGGGAAAACCTTTTTGTGAAATGACATTTCGGAGCTGAAATGCCAACATAATATCGGCCACACTTGAAACAAATGCTACTTGAGTTTGCTTTCCAAACGGATACAAAATGAACGGGAGCATAGGGTCCGTTATCTTGAACAGTGAAATCGACAGGATGTATTGTACACACACTTGTACTCGCGTGTAATATTCGAAGCCATACATTTTTATATTTACCCCTCAAAACTGTTAGCCGGGTTAGCTCTGTCGGTAGAGCGCCCGATCGCCAATTGGTTACGGTGGCGGTCAAGGGTTCGAATCTCTTTGTGGGCAAGATTTGTTTTTAAATGGAACAAGGGACTGCAGGTGAGAGAAGTAGAGCAAGACAACAACAAAATGTACTCACCACAAAACAGCAACAAGAAAAAAACCAAAGATTTGTGTATTCTTGTTGCTGTTTCCTGGTGAGTACATTTTTATTATTATCTTGGGTTTTTTTAAGTTTTTTGTTAAATTTTCAACTTTCTCTTTATTATCTGAACTCCTACTTCTTGTATTTTACTAATTTTTCTTCATTCCCAGGGTTCTGAGTAATGTATTGAAAATCTAATTGATCAAAAGGGTTGCATAATTATAGAGTAAGTCCAGTGAACGATTTCCCAAAATTACCGATTCTATTTTTGTAGTTAGCATCGGCTTTTGGGAAAAGCTCAATAGGCGATTGTATTACTGCGAGTTGAATGCATGCAATGGTCGTTAACCACTTCTTATTAATGTACTTCTGCTTATCAGTTCATTCCTTGCCAACGCATATTTCCCACGTGCAAACAAGGGATATCCACTAAATATGGATTACCTTGTGACCCAGTAGTGCTCAGCAGTGCCTTGGGGACCCAGTAGTGCTCAGCAGTGCCTTGGGGACCCAGTAGTGCTCAGCAGTGCCTTGGGGACTCAGTAGTGCTCAGCAGTGCCTTGGGGACTCAGTAGTGCTCAGCAGTGCCTTGGGGACTCAGTAGTGCGCGTGAGGTGTGACTGAGGGAAGATTTTGCTGTGAAATGTAGTAGTCTATACCTACTTACTGCCCGTTATGCCGGTTGGCATGTAGGGAAGCAACGAAGGACCTCCACTCATTTCTGTTCTGGGCGAGTCTCTGGATGGTGCCCCACGTATGGTTCAGGGTCTTCAGTTCTCCTTTCACCGTTCGTCGCCAGGTGTTCTTGGATCTGCCTCTCTCGCGCTTCCCCTCTGGTGTCCCCTCTGGTGTCCAGTGAAGGGCAGCCCTGGTGATACTGTCCTGCTCTCTTCGCATGACATGCCCAATCCATGTCCACCGCAAGTCTTTACTATGACCTTATTAACATGCCTTCACACATACATTTCCTTCATTTGAAAAACGGTAATGATCCGCTGAAGAAAAAAGTGGTTTATCAAAAACTACAAGCCTCTGAACGAAAGTGTTGGAAACAATTTTTTTAAAAACAACCTTTAAATGATCTAGAAGTTACACGCCGAGTCTCAGTTGGTATTAAAGATGCTGCTCCGTTCAGAGCACTGTTGAAGCAACGATTAGTCTTTTTGTCTGGGTGGCCGAGTGGTAACGCACTTGCGCTCGGAAGCGAGAGGTTGCGTGTTCAGGCCTGGGTCAGGCCGCAATTTTCTCCCCCCTTTCCTAACCTAGGTGGTGGGTTCAAGTGCTAGTCTTTCGGATGAGACGAAAAACCGAGGTCCCTTCGTGTACACTACATTGGGGTGTGCACGTTAAAGATCCCACGATTGACAAAAGGGTCTTTCCTGGCAAAATTGTATAGGCATAGATAAAAATGTCCATCAAATACCCGTGGGACTTGGAATAAAGTTAAAAAAAATTCCATCTCACACGGCATTAAGTCTCAATGCGCCACTAATAGTCATAATGTTGACCCTGGGCGTTAAATGGAAGAAGAAGAAGGATATAGACAGTCAGAACATTTACACAACTACCCCACAGATGACTATGTACACATACCTTAGTGTTGCCAGCCAAACGAAACTTGATGCGGTTTGTCACTACACATCTCCCGCCAAAATGTAATTAACATTTCCCGTGATCACGTTCTGTAGCTAAAGGCTATGTGAGACATGTCAAAATAGACCCAAATAACATGTTTTACAATATTCTTACATAATCAAAAACAATATCTTGATGAGAACTACCCAAGATGGGAAAACGATTCTCTCTTTCGTCGAGACTAAGGCCAAACAAAAATATTTGTCATCATTTTCACGAGTTTTCATTCATAACCAGCCGGGAAATAAATCTCATGTTCCCCATGCAATACATCGAGGTGGTGAATGGGTTTGAGCTTTCAGGTGAAACGTGGATTGTCAAAGTAAAAGCCAATCAGGTTGATTGTTTGATGTGTGGAACCATGGCGGCTTTAGATTCGTATTTCCGAGGACAACGATTGTAAGTATTCACTCTCAAAGACCCAATCAATGTTGATAATTACTGCGGCGACTCGTGGTCAATTTGCAGCTTATATCTGTAATCGCAAAATCCACAACGAAAAGTCATAAAACACTTATAAGAAAAGAAATATGCCAAACACTTTCTGAACTCACACATATGATCGCAGCTCTGTACATTTTCAGACTGGAAGAAAAGCGTCAACAAGCTACGTTTGACGTCACATACAAGGTTGACGTGTTATCTCGAACTACTGTGACGCTGCTTTGCGGCCCGGAATTAGATTTTAATAATTCGTCTCCCTGTGGGTCATTGTGCATTTTGTTGCACTACCAAAATGATGACAAAAACGATGTTTGATGGCTTGTTGTCAGACCAGCATTTTGTTGTTGGTTCTCGGGGAGCATATCGCCTTTTGTCACATATTTATCAACCGCGGCCTTCGGCCTTGGTCAATAAAGATGAAACAAAAGACGATATGGTCCCCTTGGACCAACAAAAAAGCTGATCTGTCAACAAGCCACCAAACATCTCATAATGTTGGTTCAGGGTAACGTGACCCCAAAAAGATAGGGTCAATAGGTCGGTTTAAAAAAAATAAAAATAAAATTATTTAGTCGATTTACAAGGAGGTTACTTCCCTTAGTCTCGGTAGGGTTCGCAAAATGTGCCAACAGTTTTTTGTTTGTTTTTTAGAAATGAAAAAAAAGTGTTAGGGTCTGCGGGAAAAACTAGGGTCGGTCGGGTTACCCTAAACCAACATATATTTTTGTTTGGCCTAATAGACTTCCATGTAGGCTTTTGACGTAATTAGTTCAAGTGCGGGGCCTGATCGAGGCTTACGCAGAACTGCCAGCCAGGTCTAAACAAAATATTTTAAAAACATCGTAAAAAAACAAAAAAAAAGCAGTTTTCGACTCCTTGCAAGAATTTCAATGAAACTTGGTATCATTTCAAACGGATAGATGCCTGAGACATGACTGAAAGCCCTAGGGGCTCCGTGCACCAGGAAGTTACAAGCACAGTAACTGTAAAGACATACGATGTCGATTCAATAAAATAAAAATAAAAATGCCCTTTTTCGAAGTGAAATCTCGAACGTCAAAAGCCAACCAAAGTTCGACAAAAGACGTCATAACGTGAATAATGGGGTCACGTTAACATTCTGTCACTTCTTCTGCACGTCTTCCGAGGAAGGGACAAAGAATGTCGGTGGCTGCAACATATCAGCAGTAGAGAACTTATCGAAAAGGGGGTGACCGCCAGGCTGTGCCTATATCGGTATCGGATATAATTAAACATGTGTTTACAGTTGATAAAAACCCTAGCTAATTCTCTCTGTCACTGATTCTACGTGCACAGGTGCTTGATTAATGCGCGGCACAGTGAATAGTTCCGTCCAGATACTTTAATTCGGGGTTATTCTCCAGAGCTGTGTACCAGTAGAAATCATGTTACGAAGGTGATATGTCCTTAATTAACGAAGACATTTTAACTATTAAATTGATCTTATTAATAACTGTACGTTCCAAATACATACCTGGCCTGCAGAAACACTTGCACATCTTGATTGTTTACGTTCAGTAAATTACGAGCATTTCAAAGTACTTCACTCGCGTAACATGAAAACCAAAGGGTGTTTGTTTGTTTGTTTGCTTGCTTAACGCCCAGCCGACCACGAAGGGCCATATCAGGGCGGTGCTGCTTTGACATTTAACGTGCGCCCCACACAAGACAGAAGTCGCAGCACAGGCTTCATGTCTCACCCAGTCACATTATTCTGACACCGGACCAACCAGTCCTAGCACTAACCCCATAATGCCAGACGCCAGGCGGAGCAGCCACTAGATTGCCAATTTTAAAGTCTTAGGTATGACCCGGCCGGGGTTCGGGGTTCGAACCCACGACCTCCCGATCACGGGGCGGACGCCTTACCACTAGGCCAACCGTGCCGGTTCCAAAGGGTGTGACATGGATTTAAACACCAACATTTAATAACAGAATAATTAAAAAAAATCAAGACACAACTATATGCTATGTCTGGAGTTGAATGTCGGTATTATTGTCTGACTAGAGTATTCATGAACAAGTAGAAAGAGTACCTACTAGTTGCCATTACGTTTACGTTCTAATTATCCAAAGGACTGATAATGCGTGACACAAAAGAGTACCTAGCTCTGGAGAATAACCCAATATTTGCTTGAGTTTGGGGTGAAATCTTTCTTTCTTTCTTTCTTTATTTGGTGTTTAACGTCGTTTTCAACCACGAAGGTTATATCGCGACGAGGGATGAAATCAAGCACACTTTTACATTGTTGTTCAGATCACTTAAAGACATCCGACACCGATTAAACAACCGTTAAAAATCACCAATATTTTGCCTGATGTATGTTTAAAGTCTGACAAAACAAATGTGTTAAAATCAGAGAAATCGATCGTTGCGTTTTTAAGATACAGCCTCATGAATATGTTGATATTTCACGTTTTTTTGTAAATCAGGGTAGGCTATTGGATATGGGATCTAACAGATTAATTAAAATCACAAATACTTGTTTTTGTATGTGGCGTAAATACCGACTTTGTGCACATAAAAATGATGAGTTTTGTTACGAATAAGTGTTTCCATTCTTTCTGAAATGGCTAAAATTCGTTAATTTACTTGACGTTTTTCGTGCTAAAATTAGACCACCTGCTCACTTCAACTGAATATATCTGCTAATAGAACCGTTACATTTTCATAAAAGTTTGACACAAGGCACACCTGGGTCTACACAATTAGATACACAAAAATAAAATAAATCGATCGTTAAATTTTTGCATAAATTTACAAAACGTAACCCTAACCCCATTTATAATTTTAGTACAAAAGAAGGTTGACATTATGACACTCGTTGAGTATGGAAAATACGCTTGAATCTAATGATTTTGTTGTTGTTACATATTCGTTGTGTGTTACATCAAATCGATATTGTTAGGCATCTGTCCGTGTTTCCATCCGTCCGTCCGTCCGTCCGTCCGTCCGTCCGTCCGTCCGTCCGTCCGTCCGTCCGTCCGTCCGTCCGTCCGTCCGTCCGTCCGTCCGTCCGTCCGTCCGTCCGTCCGTCCGTCCGTCCGTCACACTTTTGGGTTTGTGGGCCCGTTATCGTGAAATTTGGATGACATATACCATAATGGTATATATGTGGTTAACATTTCTAGCCAATGGCTACGCGAGTACCGAGGTTGCACACGGTGTAGCGCTCACACGTCATTTCCTGTGCCTGTACCTCCAGCGTTTCTTGACCGATTCACCACAAATTTCGTGTGGATGTGGATATGCTGATGCTTAAACCTGGCGCAACACTTCAAAAACATTGCTTAATAATCGTTGGAGTTGTAACTGAAACAGAGCATGGGCGACCGATCAATCGCTGAGCGCAGCTAGAGGTGTTCGACCCAAGCGTACGGATAGGCATAGAAATTAGAGCGCTTACCTCTCACGCTAGCATAAGGCGTTTGGCTGCCAGTCGGGGCTACATTATTATTAATATAAATATTATATTATTATTATTACCATTATTATCATTGTTGTTGTTTTTGTTGTTGTACTTGCTGTTGTACTTGCTGTTGTTGTTGTTGTTGTTGTTGTTGTTGTTGTTGTTGTTGTTGTTGTTGTTGTTGTTGCCTGTGTAATTGTAATGTGCTTGTATTATTTTGGTTTTTTTATACTTTTTTTTTTCTTTTTTTTTTTCTTTTTTTTCTCCCTCCCTCACTCTCCCTCCCTCACTCTCTCTCTCTCTATCACCATGGTTGTATTTAAATGAATTAATAATAATGATATATTTTGCTGTTCGTCATAATTGTTTTCATCATTGGTTCACCTTAGTTAATACATTGACATTTTCAACAAGTCATTTACAATAGCATGATAGTACTGGGTTTCTCAGTCAAAAAGCCGAATGAAGAGCTCTCTTTCAAATATACAATTTGGGTCAACGCCTTCTCCATATTTGTATATACTTATTGACATTTTTGCAACAAGCAGAATAAAGTTAATATTTCTTATAGTTTGGTCCTGTTGCTTGTTCGGTTGAAAACCAAACAATACGTCAGTTTCTTTTAATTTTATCTGTGGTTTTTTTATACATGAGAAATGATTGCGTGTTGTTTTTATGTTGTTTTCATTTATATGTTTTATATCTATAAAAACGCTATAAAAGTGAAAGAAACGGGCGCATGAGAGGAGATCTGTGATGGTGTTGACACTATACTTTGCCCAATTGAGTCTAACTACCTGATGGCTAATCTACTGTGATACCTGTGATAACTGATGATGATTACTGGGATTGGTTTTATGTGTTTGGTTGGTCTCTTCTTTTGGTAGTGCAATAGCGTTAATTATGGATTGTTGTTATCATCATTTACATAAAAACTTATCTGTTAATCCAAACAATGATATACTTACTGTGATGTTCTTAACTACACTTTAACATGGAATGTATGTATGTATGTATGTATGTATGTATGTATGTATGTATGTATGTATGTATGTATGTAGGTATGTATGTAGGTATGTATGCATGTGTGTTGGTGTGTCGGTGTGTCATGTGTGCAAGTAAAAAGGGTATTGTAGTTGTACATATATTACTTCAGATATTTTTGTTTTTGTTTTGTTATCATGGGTTTTATGAATTTTCTTCTCTTATTCTTTTATAATTATTAATTAATGACCTATATGTGCTGATGACCAATTTAATTTCCTTTGTTGGATCAATAAAATGTTATGAGTTATGAGTTATGAGTTATGAGTTATAGCCCGTGAATGCATTACCCAAACTACAAACAGCTGTGTCAGATGTATTATGGACTCGTCAAACGCTAGTGACAAATGACGAAAACAATGTACCTGTAGGACTTTGTCGAATGTGAAATTTATTTATTTATTTATTTATTTTATTTAAGAGGATTTATATCGCGCACGTATCTCACCACACAAGGCGACTCAAGGCGCATGTTACCAATTAATGCCGTGTGAGATGGATTTTTACACAATATATCACGCATTCACATCGGCCAGTAGATCGACTGCCTTTAGGCGCTGCATCCACCTTTCACGGCCTATTATTCCAGGTCACACGGGTATTTTGGTGGACATTTTTATCTACGCCTATACAATTTTGCCAGGAAAGACCCTTTTGTCAATCGTGGGAAATGCAATGAATCACGCGAAAGAAGCTGGATGGGGTTTCGCACCCATTGATTATAATGAGAAACGCGTAAGTGTGTGTGTGTGTGTGTGTGTGTGTGTGTGTGTGTGTGTGTGTGTGTGTGTGTGTGTGTGTGTGTGTGTGTGTATGTGTGTGTGTGTGTGTGTGTGTTTGTGTGTGTGTGTGTGTGTGTGTGTGTGTGTGTGTGTGTGTGTGTGTGTGTGTGTGTGTGTGTGTCTTTGTGTGTTTTGGGATAAATTGTTAGTTTGTGTTTTGAGCACTAACGCGTATTTATGTGTGACGTGTTTTTACCGTGTGCTTTTCTGACATTGCTATTGTATAATAGCCAGCAAAAGTGACGGCCATGATGGTAAATTGAGTACAGTTGCATAATTTTCATAAATGCATGTCCACTTTTATCAATCGATCGAGCAGTTGTAATGATAAGATACTCAAGATAGAAAAAACACAGACTGAATCAACCGCAATGCATATACAATAAACCAAGCAAATCTAGCCAGGCAAAACTGATGCTACCCCTATATTGCACTGTTGCAGTGGAAGAAGAAAATGCAATTATCTATGTTGTGTGGTAGGTACAAGAACCAATTGTGTATATCTACCATTGAGTTGATATATCAACATGCCTTTAGAAAAACGCGCACGTGCATCACACACACACACACACACGCGTGCGCGCGCGCACGCATTCACGCACAAACACACACGCACAGATACACGCACGCACAAATACACATGCACGCATTGACGCACGTACGCATGCATACACAAACACACACACACCCACGCCCACACACATATACACACACACACACACATTCACACACACACACACACACGCACGGGTGCGTATCGCTAGCGCTACGTGTCATTTGTGCTACGTGTCATTTGTCCTACGTGTCATTTGTGCTACGTGCCGCTATCGCTACGTTGATAAGTGCTACAAATTATTTGTCGATGAGTCGCTATCATTCGTTCATTATCACTACGTGTCGACAGCACTACATCTTTTAGCGCTACGTGTCATTATCGCTACGTGTCAATACCACTACTTACTGACGACTCTCTCTTTCTCATTTTTTTCTCTCGCTCTCACTCCTGGTTTGTGTGTGTATATGTATGTGTCTATATGTATGTCTGCGTATATATGTGTGTGCGTGTGTATGTCTGTCTGTCTGTTTCAGTGTGTATGTGTGTGTGTGTGTGTGTGTGTGTGTGTGTGTGTGTGCGTGCGTGCATGTATGTATGTATGTATGTATGTATGTATGTATGTATGTATGTATGTTTATGTATTTCCGTGCGTTCGTGCGTGCGCGCGCGCGCGTGTGTGTGTGTGTGTGTGTGTTTGTTTGTGTATGCTTTTGCTTTCAAACATATGATATCTACTGTAATAGTTTCATGCATTTATGCATTTAATGACTGCTTCAGATGTGTATATTGCTATTTCATATGTTACGTGGATTTCCATTGGTCAATTGGGCAAAACTGAGCTCAGTGCAAAAGTGATATCGACGACATTTCCGTCGATATCAGTTTTGATATCGACGACCTCTTTATTGCTTCCCCACTTCAAAAACAAAAACACCTAAATTTAAAAACAAACAAGGTATAACCGAGGATATTGAAACCTTTTCTTCTCTCCCAAATTCTTTTATGAAATGAGAGGGGAGGGAGAGAGAGAGAGGGGGGGGGGGAGACTGACAGACAGACAGACAGAAAAAGCGCCAGAAAGCGGAAGAGAGAGACAGTTAACAGAGAGAGAGATGGAGGGTGCTTTTTATTTTATGGTTGGTTGGTTTTAGTTCTTAATGCACTGTTTTTGACAATAGTTTTCATTCGGTAAAAGGCAAAATCAATTACCGCTCTCTCTCTCTCTCTCTCTCTCTCTCTCTCTCTCTCTCTCTCTTCATTACACACACACACACACACACACACACACGCACACACACACGCACACACACACGCACACGCACAAACGCATACGTACACACGGTATCGTACACAAAAAATCACACACAGGAAAAACATCCGTGTATGTATATACGGTATCATGCGAGAGAGAGAGGTAGAGAGGTGGGAGGGGGAAAGAGCGAGCGAGAAAGAAAGAGCGAGAGAAGACAGAAAGACAGATGGAGGGAGATAGGGGGAGGAGAGCGGGAGAGACAAGGAGAGAGCGATTTTAAAGAGGTACAGAGAAAGAGCGATTGAGAGGTGCAGAGAGAGAGAGAGAGAGAGAGAGAGAAATAGAGAGAGAGAGAGAGAGAGAGGGAGAGAGAGAGAGGAGAGAGAGAGAGAGAGAGAGAGAGAGAGAGAGAGAGAGAGAGAGAGAGAGAGAGAGAGCTCAGAATGGTTTATTATACTAAGGCCACTGACTCATATACGGGGGATGGCGGAAGAACAAAATCAAAACAAACACCAACAACAACCATGAAATAAATACGTGGTGAAGAAAAAAGCGAGAGAGAGAGAGAGAGAGAGAGAGAGAGAGAGAGAGAGAGAGAGAGAGAGAGAGAGAGAGAGAGAGAGACGCACACACAGAGAGACAGAGACGGACAGATCCGACAGACAGCCATGCAGACATATATATATATATAGATATACACTCACACGCAAACACAATGGGAAGTGTCTCCCGTTTGAACATGTAGTAGTGCTATCGACACGTAGCGCTATCGACACGTAGCGCTACAGTACATTGGATTTTCAAAAATAGTGATATCGACACGTAGTTCTATTGAGACGTAGTGATAATGGCATGTGTGAATTGTGGCAATAGCACTACGTGCCGATAGCACTACTGTTTTTGGTAATTTGTGTCGATAGCACTACAGAAAATAGCGCAAACGATACGTAGCACAAATGACACGTAGCGCTAGCGGGACGCACCGCACACGGACACACGCACACACACACACACACGCACACACACACACACGCACACACGCACACACACACACACACGCACACACACGTTTATGATAATAATCGTTGGGTGGGAAACCCAGTCCATTTATATCCGTTTTAAATTTGCATAATAAGTCGTACATAAAGAGTACACAAAGAGTACACAAAGAGTACACAAAGAGTACACAAAGAGGTTATTTCATGTGAGAAGAAAAACAACAAACGGGATTGCGAATGATGCACCATGTCCATCGCTACATACATCAACGATAACATCTACCTCTCTCTCTCTCTCTCTCTCTCTCTCTCTCTCTCTCTCTCTCTCTCTCTCTCTCTCTCTCTCTCTCTCAACTTATTGAGCTTTAGTATGGAGCTATTAGCTGAGCATACGGGTCAAGGCTATCAGGTTCGAAGCTCAACTTATATAGCCTATGATTACAGCCTAAACAGGTAAGGTGCTCTCTCTCTCTCTCCCCCTCTCTCCCTCTCTCTCTCTCTCTCTCTCTCTCTCTCTCTCTCTTTTCAAAACAATATTTACGGGTGAGGGAACATCTTCGGAAGAGATGTAAGCCATATATAATAAGCCAAGAAGAAGGAAATACATATTATTTCATATACATTTTTACCCGTTTTGGATTTGTGTACGAATAACAAAGAACAGCCTTTTCAATCACAACATAGCAACATCTTGTAGCAGGCGTAATGTCGACTTCATAAAATATTCTCTTTTTGTGTTTGGTATATTCGCCCGAACATAGGATAAACTGAACAAACACTCTTCACTGTCGTGTATGTCATCAGCACATAATGTTTGCGAGCAGTTGTTATTACTTTGGACTGTAAAGAACAGTTTCAGAAATTGTAATTGGTTGTCGATGCTACGTCTATAAACTAATGAGAACAACGAAACAAAAACGTTATTCGTTTTAAAACTTTGACATAGACATTCTGTTGTTGAAAATCATAAAAGATATGCTCATCACATGTAATTATTACACACACACACACACACACACACACACACACACACACACACACACACACACACACACACACACACACATACATAATTTATACACATTCAGACACACACACACACACAATCACACACATATATACACACACACGCATACTCACACCCAAACACACATACAGACACGCTACAGACAGACAGACAGACAGACACACACACACACACACACACACACACCTGCAAACACAGAAACGAACACGCACTCACAACCACGCACAAAGAATGAAAGATTCTTGGCAAGCATAGTGACCGAGACTTGTAATAGGTGGAACGTCTTGGACCAGAAACATGGACTTTCTTTTTCGTGTTCCGTGACGTTGTTTGTTTGTTTGTTTGTTTGTTTGCTTAACGCCCAGCCGACCACGAAGGGCCATATCAGGGCGGTGCTGCTTTGACATATAACGTGCGCCACACACAAGACAGAAGTCGCAGCACAGACTTCATGTCTCACCCAGTCACATTATTCTGACACCGGACCAACCAGTCCTAGCACTAACCCCATAATGCCAGACGCCAGGCGGAGCAGCCACTAGATTGCCAATTTTAAAGTCTTAGGTATGACCCGGCCGGGGTTCGAACCCACGACCTTCCGATCACGGGGTGGACGCCTTACCACTAGGCCAACCGTGCCGGTCGTGACGTTGTTGTAGGTTTGACGTCATAATGACACAGGAGCAAAAGAAAAAGACGAAGGACACGAGGGCAAGCAAACTCATTTGTTTTAGGGGATCATGAAAACAGGGGAAGGTAAGGCCCGGAAGATAAGAGTTACGGAACTTGTTCGCAATCGTCACTACGCTGAGCATTGATCGGTGTCGGATCCCTTTACACTATGTGCCGCATGCCATTTGTCCTACTTTTCAATTGTACCATTATAATTTATTTCTAATATGCCGACTGTTAGCAAATGATAATTAATAGACATGTCGAGAAAATAGGTATCAACATGAGCCGACAGGCGAGTGTTGGTATTATTTTTGAGACATATCTGGTATCATTTGCTAACAGACAGCATATTAGAAACAACGGTTTTAGTATCGGTTAATTTCGACCAAAAGAAAATTCGAAGCAATTTCGCGAATCAGACCGAACAGCCGCAATGGGGACTAGATCGCTCCTGTCTGATTATGCCTGTCACTCACAGTATTCCCGCGACCTAGATCAGCCAATCACTCACCTGACGTTAATAACAAATGCTGAAATGCGCTCACACAACAATCTCACAAGATAAACCATGTTAAACATGCGTTTCGGCTGCTTTGATTTCTCTTGTCCACGTGAGTGTGACAGAAGCAGAATCAACGCCAGACGTAAAGATACATTTGACATGAGTAGGGGAAGGGCTCCTAATATGGACCACCTTTTTATTATAGCTAATAACTAGCTTGTTTTATCATCAACAAGTAAATATTTTGCATGGTGGTTGTTCTTTGTCTAGGGTACCCTCAAGTTGAATTCCAGCTAGCAAGCTGTGCTAGAAACTCAGCAAAAATTAAACAAAGTAAAAGTTGCTAGTGGTCCATATTAGGAGCATAGTGAGGCTCCTAATATGGACCACTTTTAAATACTCCACAAACATTCAAAATAACACGCTACAACCTAGTATGTCACTTTAAAGTTTATTCAAACGTAAACCTTAGCAATTTCATTCAGTTCAACAAGAAGAAGAATCAAAATACAACATAACAGTCACGAAGAACAGAAACGAAGCGGACTCATCAAAATTGACAGGGAGAGATCGCCTCATAGTGCAGTGAAATTCAACTTTATTTTACGACAAAAGAATCAATAGTTCGTATGTGTGAAGTAGAAACAACAACAACTTTAAACCTCATCTCTAATGTCGCAATTGTGTATGCTGATAAATGAGCAAATGCCCTTGCGAAAAAATCATCAAACTGTAAAACTATTTTATCGACACATAAATACATCGTCAACAGGAACAAAACAGATACATATCGTGAAACAAATGAAAAAAGTCAACATGGACAAATTATGTT